>NW_013666056.1:58396-61478 GCF_000517525.1 Limulus polyphemus
CATATTTCTGTTTCTATGTTTCAATTTACATGAAGAAAACAAATCTTGAAACACACATGTGAGTGTTGTTTTTCATGGTATATACTCCTTTTCCTAAAGTGTATTCTTTGAAAATAAGTCTCAAGCAGGGCAAAGATTTTCAGAAATGCTTGTGTAATTTAATGGATGACGAATTAGGGTTAGATAGCCAATAATATCCAAGCATGGCAGCTGAGGGTTGTGGGAGCTGTCGTCAGTTAGTTTAGGTCGATATTATGGAATATTACATAGACAAACTCGATCACATTTTATGAAAAAAAATCCGTTTTTATGTGTTTATTATATTTACTATATCACTTATTATTCGTTTCAATCTTCTATCCAATTTGTTTTTTAAATATTCTTTTAATTCAACCGCGTAATTTTTTTTTTGCATGCCCCATTCTATATTCTATACTTACATCACGTTTACGCTCACGGCTTTTCTTAGCCGCCTGCTGTCATTAGCAAGTTAGTGACCTTCATCCATACGCCTGGTTTATCACACGTTTGGGTATGAACTTCCAACCCTCTTACGATCCCCTTATCTCTTCGTGAATAAAAAGCTATCCCTAAAAACGCCCATGATGCTTTTCAAGCTTTTTTCACAATGTAATTTATTTGCATAAACAACATTTACCACTTACCTCTCCATTCATTCGAAAATTATATGATTAAATTTAAAAGCGGATTAACCTTTAAAAATGTCCATGAAACGTATGAAATAAATAAAAACTGGTTGGGCTTGTTAAACATTATAATTTAGAGGTTTTACAAACTGTCCAGTATACTACAAATTCATTATAAGCTGACTGAAACTGTTTTTGTTTTCCAATCTTAAATATTACATATATCTTTATGCCATTCGAGTATATTTACTATTATTGTTATTATTATTATTTCACACATGTGTACGTAACAATAAAGACATAATTATGTAATAAATTTTACCAAGAAAGATGCTAAAATTCTACATCATTAATTACCAATACTGATAAATAGTCTTATTTAGGATTTGTTTGTTTAGAATTAAGCACAAAGCTACACAATGGGCTATCTGTGCTCTACTCAACATGGGTATCGAAACCCGGTTTCTAGCGTTGTAAGTCCGCAGACATGCCGCTGTGCCACTGGGGGTCCTTAATTATGAGCAACAAACAAACTACAAAACACTTCTGTGACCATTCTGTCTGAAAGTTTCATTGTAGATCGAAATTAACAGACTCAAAAATAGCATTCAAAAGGTTGTGCTTAAGTTTCCAAAGTGTCCCTTGTTTATCGATATCCCTGTCTTGAACACTGTCTTATCTCCTAGATCTGAACATGTTTTTATGTTTTGGTTATTTGAATATTTGTGTTGGAAACGGCTGTTATAGATCCTTCCCAAAAGCATTCAATTTTTGGTGGCATCACATTGCCTATGCCACGTCAAATAATGTCAGAATTTAGTTCTGATACACTATATTCCACTGTGGCTTTATATTAACTGTCACGTGATTGCTGATGTGCACATTCAAAATCGTTCTGATATAACGCACTCAACCCTCCGCATGACAAGAGATAAAACTGCCCTAATGCGATTGAGGTAACAAGTCGTCTATTATATCGCTGCCTGAATAATTTTTGTTTGTTATCGGTAATATCTGGGATAAAGTGTACTTGAAGTAAATATGATCGGGGTATTATGTCATACAGAAAACAAATACATGTGGATGTGTGCTTGAAGTATAATTCAATAATATTAATTTTATTAATCATCTCTTGTGTCTGTGCATCAAGTTAAGAAAAACTGGAGAACCAAGTGCTAATGAAATATTAACGTTCAGATACAAAATAATTTTAGAATTACTGGATACAAAAATTATCTTTCTTCGTTATTATCGGATAATCATAGTTTTGAAACCTATGCACTTACTTTGTATATACATATATATGTGTGAAATTACTTGCGTAAGATTATTTTTTAATATAATTATTTAATCGTTACCGTAATAGAAAGCAGCACATTTTCGAAACTATTTTTATCAGTAAACATGCTAATAGTTTTCTGCAGTAAAATCCAATAAATTATTACTAGTTCATTGGTCTAATGAGGAGCTAAAACATAAGCTGTAAGTTCACAAAAATGTGGAACATTATATTCCTATGAAACGACTTTCATGTTCAAATCTCATTTTTATACATTAAATAGAGTTATTAAAAAGTAGATCCCAGCACTCAATTTTAAAACACAGTGTTAATAGTTCACACTGATTTATATGTCATATCATAGCTTTATTAAATGTAGTTTACATTCATTTATAATATGTAGTGTTAATGTAATGTTAGTAGTTCACATTGATTTATATGTCATATTATAGCTTTATTAAATGTAATGTTAATAGTTCAAACTGATTTATATATCATATTACAGCTTTATAACATGTAGTGTTAATAGGTTACATTGATTTATAAGCCATATTATAGCTTTATTAAATGTAATTCACACTCATTTATAATATAAAATATGCATAATACGGGGGATACGTTGATAAATTTTCATTTATTTAAAATGTTATCAAATATTTAGTGTTAAATTGAATATAGATAAAGGTAGTTAGTAGGAGCTGGGATTTAGCTCCTTTAAATATGAATAATAAGAATGATCTCTGATGTAGACAATCTAGAGGTGTGTGATATTGCACTAAGGACTTTCCCTCTGACTTAACAATATGATATCATTAGTCTTGTTCTCTACTGCTCTAGCAGTCAGAGATCATATAGAATACTCATTAGTCTTGTTCCAGTCTTTGTGTAATATAGTCAGCTTTCTCTACTGCTCTAACAGTCAGGGATCACATAGAATAGTCATTAGACTTGTTTCAGTCTTTGTTTAATATAGTCAGCTTTATCTGCTGCTCTAGCAGTCAGGATAACATAGAATAGTCATTAGTCTTGTTCCAGTCTTTGCATAATATAGTCAGCTTTCTCTACTGCTCTAGCAGTCAGGGATCACATAGAATAGTCATTAGACTTGTTTCAGTCTTTGTTTAATATAGTCAGCTTTCTCTACTGCTCTAGCAGT
>NW_013666056.1:62478-74925 GCF_000517525.1 Limulus polyphemus
TCTAGCAGTCAGGGATCACATAGAATAGTCATTAGTCTTGTTTCAGTCTTTGTGTAATATAGTCAGCTTTCTCTACTGCTCTAGCAGTCAGGGCTCACATAAAATAGTCATTAGTCTTGTTTCAGTCTTTGTTTCATATAGTCAGCTTTCTCTACTGCTCTAGCAGTCAGGGATCACATAGAATAGTCATTAGTCTTGTTCCAGTCTTTGTGTAATATAGTCAGCTTTCTCTACTGCTCTAGCAATCAGGGATCACATAAAATAGTCATTAGTCTTGTTCCAATCTTTGTGTAATATAGTCAGCTTTCTCTACTGCTCTAGCAGTCAGGAGTCATCAAAAGTACATAAAAATCGTCCAGTACATAATATCTCCAAAAATATATTTTTTGTATTTGATTTACATTTGTGTCCAAGTCTTTTTACTTTGCTATCTGTGTTTGATTTATTCTTTGCAAAACCTGTCTTAAACCTAACGTTAATTGTAGCTTACCCGCCGGATATAAGTGTACCTGTACACCATATTATTCTTAAGGCGCTAAGATATTCTTAATCGTCTCTTGTGAAAGAGATGAATTCAGGGCGTATTAAATGCCTGGGATATTTTGATAGAGTGTCTTCTAATAACATCCCGCTAATTTTCATTCATGTTCACACCATACTTCTACCATCACCAAATACACAATGTTCGTCTATGAAAGTGGAGTTGAATCTGAATCCAGGTTATCCACAAACACTATCCAGCTTCAGATTGAAGTGAGAATCATCAGTATATATTTGAATAAAGTTATTTAAACATTCGTTTAACAACAGATAAAAGCTTGGAATGGTTTATTCTTTCATTGGGGGTGTGTCTGTGAGCCAGACTAGTTTCGGAGATATCCACTCCTCCTCAGTGACCCTGGACACTACCACTAATGAAACTTAAGACCAAACCAAGCCTTTTTAGTAGTGAGGTATCGAAAAACGAAATTTCTTTCTTATTTTAACCTTCTTCTTTTACCACGATGTTGTCACAAATATATTTCACTTTCTTCTGATGTCCAGATCTGTTGTTTCATTTAATTCTCTATTTGACTGATTGTTTTAAAGAAGACGTGTGTTTATTAGGTAGAATGATAGGTTTCTTTGTTGTGAGTGTAAAACACTTAAATACACCATTTCGGCTTCAGTATATATATATCTATTATTATTACCGAGCTGTTGTTTCCTTGAATGTGTACTTAATCCCATCGAAAATTATGTATTTTTTACCGTTCTATAAGCGTAATGCACTTAATCGGGCGTCTCACATCCAGACCATCCTGTGAAGTATGTTTACCACCATTTGTAAACTAGCATGTCTTCAATTTGAGGCTGCGAACATCTGACTAAATCTCGTTGCAGGTACCTATGACTTGAGGCGAATCAGATTCGTCGAAAACTGTTGTATGGTTTATGTTCAGAATGATGATGGTTTGGAAGCGCTTCAATAATCAATATTGATAACTATATTCCAGATTTGCACAATAATGAACTGAGTGATGAATAACATTATTATATTACAGTGGCTGTGGCTTATTATTGCTAATATTACATATCCGATTGTCCCTCCCTTGTTTTGTGTAGTGAACTTGTTACATTTATCATATTATTATCTAATGTAGAGAGACTCAGATAAGAATTGATTATTATTATATAACTGGAGTATTATGCAAAAAATGCATTAAATGTAATTTAGGGAAAAAATGCGTTTCCGTGGAGTTTTAATTCGACTGATAGGCAGGAACATAGACTATCACTTACTCTACCGTCGAGTTTAATATAGTAACTTTCCATCATGTCAATAATCTAATACATCAATACTTAAAATGATTCGTATTTGTATTAATTACAAAACTATTAGGGTGAACTACTGATCAAAGGCAGCCATTCAGAAGCACTCTACCTCCTACCATCCATGCTAAGGGATTGACTGTCACTCTTATAACGTGAGTGGAATATTTTGCGATGTAACACGTATTTGAATACGGTTCGCTCGCTTCGAAATCCAGAGCTTAGCCACAGGGCAGATCCATGCCTCATAGAATGACACGTGAAGTTGTCGTATAGTTAGAAGGTAGATCCTTCGTTATTCGGTAGCAGCGTTTAATTATAGAACGTTATCGTGTTTTAGAATGCATTTAAAGTGTGGGCTTTTATATTTGGTGTGAATAACCATAGAGGACAAACTGTTATAAACTATATAATATTCAACCTAATAAGCTACATTTGCGCAGTAGGCCCACAAAACCATAAACACAAGTCACATAAACACAGTTTATATTTGTAACATGAAGAAACTACATTCAACGATGTTCATTTAGTTTGTGATCTATTAACCGACATCATTAAGCAGTGACGAACTAGAAAGTAACTGATTGTTAAAAAGAAATGAGCTTACAGTTTGAAAAGTTGAAAAGAAAATGGATGTTATTGGTATAAGGCTGGTCTCACAGTTGCAGTTAGAAGAGTACACAAATCATTCTTACTCTGTATTTTTGTTGTTGTTGTTGTTGTTGTTTTTAGACGAAAATTCTCTCAAAAATTCTGTATAAAAATCATCATTTGAAATAAATATTTTAATTGTAATTTGTTTGGATGTTTTACATGTTATTTTGACCTGTAAATACATCTTTGTATTTTTTTTAAATGTTATTTTAACCTATAACTACATCTCTGTTTGGATTTTTTACATGTTATTTTGACCTGTAAATACATCTTTGTATTTTTTTTAAATGTTATTTTAACCTATAACTACATCTCTGTTTGGATTTTTTACATGTTATTTTGACCTGTAAATACATCTTTGTATGTTTTTTGAAATGTTATTTTAACCTATTACTACATCTTTGTTTGGACTTTTGAAATGTTTTTTTAACCTATTACTACATCTTTGTTTGGACTTTTGAAATGTTTTTTTAACCTATTACTACATCTTTGTTTGGAGTTTTGAAATGTTTTTTTAACCTATTACTACATCTTTGTTTGGACTTTTGAAATGTTTTTTTAACCTATTACTACATCTTAGTTTGGACTTTTGAAATGTTTTTTTAACCTATTACTACATCTTTGTTTGGACTTCTGAAATTTGTTTAACCTATTACTACATCTTTGTTTGGACTTTTGAAATGTTTTTTTAACCTATTACTACATCTTTGTGTTGTCTTCTAGTCCATGAGAGATTATTTACTCAAGTAATAATCTAGCACGTTTTTTTTTAATCCAAGCTACGCCCAAACACGTTTCACTTCTTGATCGGCCTATAGATAAGTGTTCCTGTATAAAAACGGATAATTAATGATCATGTTACACTATAGGAGGTGATAAAGATCTCAAGATATCCTTAAATCCTGAAGCACAAACAATCTACGACCCGTGTAAAACACGGTATTATGATAATTTTACAATTATTTCTCCCTTATCAATTGTTTGTAATTTCTTAAACTAATATTAAATCAATATGATAAACCTTTGGTGTCTATTCTTTGTCGTTCCCCAGTGTCTCAGCGGTAATTCTAAAGGCTCATAACGCCGACAAACCGGGTTTCGAAACCAGTGGTAGACACAGAACAGATATTTCATTATATAGTTTATCGCCACAAGAAAAAACTAACTATCTTAAATTTCAGTTTTCACGATCTTAATTCAACTTTTCTAACGAAATTGTTTTACTTCATATTTTGAGCTTTGATTTCTGATTGAAATGTTTGATTGGACAATAATCATTTTTTTATTTTTTTATCGTGATTTGGGATAAATTAGCTCAAACATTACAGGAAAGTTACTTTTCTTAGTGCCCAAAGTTAATTGCAATTTAAAATCTGACTCAAACGTTACAGGAAAGTTACTTTTCTTAGTGCCCGAAGTTAATGGCAATTTAAAATCTGACTCAAACGTTACTTTTCTTGGTGCTTGAAGTTAATTGCAACTTAAAATCTGACTCAAACGTTACAAGAAAGTTACTTTTCTCGGTGCCCGAAGTTAATGGCAATTTAAAATCTGACTCAAACGTTACAGGAAAGTAACTTTTCATAGTGCCCGAAGTTAATGACAATTTAAAATATGACTCAAACGTTACAGGAAAGTAACTTTTCTTGGTGCCCAAAGTTAATTGCAACTTAAAATATGACTCAAACGTTACAGGAAAGTTACTTTTCTCGGTGCCCCGAAGTTAATGACAATTTAAAATCTGACTCAAACGTTACAGGAAAGTTACTTTTCTCGGTGCCCGAAGTTAATGACAATTTATAATCTGACTCAAACATTACAGGAAAGTAACTTTTCTTGGTGCCCGAAGTTATATTGAATAAGGAATAAGAGAAACATTTCTTATATCTAACTATACACAGTGAGAATAAGAATTGAGGCCAAGTGAAAATTCATAAAATTTTCTATAATTGATGCGATGCTACTTATTGCATTTCAAAACAATAACATATCACTGAATTTAATAAAAGTATTCAATGTTCATTAACTTTAATTATATAAAATCTTAAGCATACGTTTTATGATAAAATGCGTTACTTATCATCAAAGGCTTGAGTAACACAGATGCCAGTGAACCACGCCAAACATATATTAAGTACACAATCGCTGAACATCCCAAACTTTAATTAGCCGTTCGATCAGAGAGAGAGTGACATATGGTCAGGAGCCATTTGCTCAGTTTCTAGGTGCCGCTAACATTAGCAAGGAATAAGAGCAGCTGTCTTACCAGAACTCTAGACTGATCTGGAAACGAAAGAACTTTTTTATAATTTAATAGTAAGTTTTACGAAAGGCGTTGTCAGCCAGTGTCTTTATGGATGAAAGTATCATTTACGGATTGAAATTACTAATGTAGGTTTTGTAAGTAGGTTTTGGGCTCATATTTTGAAAAGGATAGCATGCAATAAGATAAGTGATTCTACAAATAATGAGCATTAATTTACGGAGTCGTAAGTCTTATTGAACTTGTATAGATAAGAAACGTTGTGCTTCAAAAGCTTTGTTCTGTTTTTAGCTGTATTCGTAAATTAAATATCTAGATCCCGAGAACATCGTTTGAAAGTTTATGAGAATAGGGGACAACGATATTCATTATATATATATGAGGTAATAATAATATTTTTTTCCATAGAATGCATTATATAAGTTCTAATACCTAGAGAGAATAGATTTATCTTTCAATAAAACGTTGTGCAAAACGGACACGTGTACACATGCTGCTTCTTCATTATATAGAGCCCGGCATGGCCAGGTGGTTACGGCACTCCACTCGCAATCTAAGGGTCGCGGGTTCGAATCCCCGTCACACCAAACATGCTCGCCCTTTCAGCCGTGGGGGCGTTATAATGTGACGGTCAATCCCACTATTCGTTGGTAAAAGAGTAGCCCAAGAGTTGGCGGTGGGTGGTGATGACTAGCTGCCTTCCCTTTAGTGTTACACTGCTAAATTAGGGACGGTTAGCGCAGATAGCCCTCGTGTAGCTTTGCGCGAAATTCAAAAAACAAACAAACAAACATTATATAGAACAGTGGTTATAAATATGTTTTTTTTAATCTTAATAGTTGGAGACAATTTGACGTGGAATTTTATACCTAGTTCCCACGTTAATATTAGATGTTTCTACATTATAATTTAAACCAGACAAAACTACCCTTAAATAACAACCTTTAAGAGTAAACCTTGAGAAGCCATCATTCCTTACATGTTATTGTCTTTTTTTTTCTTCTAAAAGAAATCTCCAAGTACCATTACATTTCGTGGAAACGTGATGTATCCATTTTCTTTATCGTTCATCTAAAAATCATCAATCATGCATGATGAAGAATTGCAACAAAAAGTGATACATTTCCAGTGTATTTTCTTCTTTATTTATTGGTAAGGCCATTTCCTTTGTCACAGCAGTGTGTTTCTTTGTTGTTGTTGTTTTTATATTGTTTTGGCGTCTTATCTTACGCAGTCTGTCTAAATTTATTTCAATTCACTCCTGTACAAACGATATTATATATATTATTATATATAATAAGTAAAATAATATATAATAATATGATAAATTAAAAATAAAATCGAATTCAAAGAGCTTCCACTATTCACATCAAAATAGAAAATTATTTCCATTCAGCCATTATCCGATTATCGAGATGATTCCCCTTTCAATGCTATTATTGAATATCTTATGTCATGTCTAACACGAGCCCCACATCACATTAGTTACTGTTCTGGGACTAGCAGTGTTGTTTAGTCTTTCTCATAAGTTCTTTTCTTTCTGTGTTATTGTACAAGTCATACTATGAATTCCAATTACGTTATGAATAACCTGAAGATGTTTTCAGAAATGGGCCTGGCACCACGGCATGGTGGTTACCCTTTCAGCCGTTGGGGAGGGGGTTATAAAGTGACAGTCAATTCCATTATTCGTTGGTAAAGAGTATGCTAACAATTGGCTATGGGTGATGTTGACTATCTGTCTTCCTTCTAGTCTATCACTTCAAAGTTAGGATTGGACATCGCAGCTAGCCCTAGAGAACCTTTCTGAAAAATTCAACGAACAAAGATACAAAGTTTGTTTTAGATTGCTGATAACAAACCGGATTACACAGAATATGGTAAGTTATTAATGAATGTTAATAAAAATTAAAAACAGTATAAGTGCAATCTGGAACGAATGTGGAAAGGGTCTTCAGAACACACACACCATCTTTCTCTTCTCCAAGAGTCCCAGTTTGTATCTTTACGGGATCTAGGGTGCCACAGAAGTAGAAATTCCTTTCAATCCCTAATCTATCCTGAAATATTTTTCGTAATTTTTAGTGTTTCCAAAAGGAGCATTCAGGTAGAAAACTGTACATAAACACGTGTCGGGAGAGTTTGAGGATCGTCCTGTACACAAAGACCCGTGAACTGTAAAGATTTAGCCTGATTTACTAATTATGATTATGACCTGATAATTTTCAGAAAATGGATTCAAGAGATATATGTTATCTTAATTGATTTGATAAAGCAATAAAGTTTGGAATATCGATAACATACAACAATAATAATGTGTATGGACCAAAATAATGGACTCAATATAC
The DNA here is from genome assembly GCF_000517525.1 of Limulus polyphemus. Taxonomy (NCBI): domain Eukaryota; kingdom Metazoa; phylum Arthropoda; class Merostomata; order Xiphosura; family Limulidae; genus Limulus; species Limulus polyphemus. The sequence goes on from NW_013666056.1 coordinate 69,556, forward strand.
ATTTGTACATTACATACAGTAATTTCAAGCTGAAAAGATGTACAACTGAGGTGGAAAGATAACACTTTTACAAATTTAGTGATAAATAACAAAATAGTACTAGTATTTGAATGCACATTATATATACAATGTGTACTAATAATCTCTTAAAGAACCCCCCGTGGCACAGCGGTATGTCTGCGGACTTACAACGCTAGAAATCGGGTTTCGATACCCGTGGTGAGCAGAGCACAGATAGCCCATTGTATAGCTTTGGGCTTAAAAAAACAAAATGTGAAGCCTAAACTTATTCCAAAAAATATTTGTGTATAATTCTAGAATACATTCGAAGGTGACAAACACGCTAAGAAACACGTCAATGGAAAAGAACCCTATAACAATGACGTTACGACGTCCATTTAGAGTCATCAGTAGAAGTAGAACATGATAATAATGAAAGCAGGTCCTCTATCAAAGTACTTTAGTTTTTAAGATAAAATAAAGATAAAGCAGTTACTTTAATGATAAAGGATAAAGCGTATAGAATATGCAACCTGTAGAACTTAATTACTTCGTATAAAATTGCAAAGATTAATAATTATAAAAATAATGTTTAATCAGATTAGAGGTTTACCGATACTTGTCATCAGTAGCTACGTGATGTGGAAACTTCGATCAACTGTTTGAAAAAAGAAGAATGGTCTTATAACTTGAGTTGCTGTTAACAAAAGAATAACAACCATCTTCTGCAATCGTTACAAAATCAATTAAAAGTCTCTGTTTCAACAGAGTTTATCATTAATTACATGCATGCTTTTGATTTTAAGCAACAAACTATACTTAATTTAGGACATGTAATGTTGATTCTAGGTTCAGGTAATAAAAAGTACAGTTACTATAACAAACAAACATATTAATTTTAATATGAAAAACAATAAATAAAAAAATTAATTTATGACATGTAATGTTGATTCTATGTTCAGGTAATAAAAAAATGCAGTTACTATAACAAACAAACATATTAACTTCATTATGAAAAACAATAAACAAAAATTAATTTATGACATGTAATGTTGATTCTAGGTTCAGGTAATAAAAAATACAGTTCCTATAACAAACAAACATATTAACTTTAATATGAAAAACAATAAATAAAAAATTAATTTATGACATTTTAAAAGGAGCATTATGTAACTTTGCAAGTGTTAACATGTTTGTTTTTTGAACGCAATAACATGTTCAAATGCAATAATAAAGAAAACGATTATATATGTGAATCCTATAAGGAATATCGTGATTTCGCGATTTCAAGATTCCTATGTAGATATTGTTTTTTGTAAGCAAGTTTTTTTTTGAGTTGAGAAAGCTGTTCGTTCGCCCTAAACTGATGCATTTAAATCTCTTCATGTTTGATATATCATAACAAAAGAGAGAATATATATTCTTATTTTTGCATAAGTTATACGAAAAGTATTGAAAGTGAGTAACTTTGGAAATGTTTTTGACATAAGCCAGACTCCATACCTAAAGAATTCCGGTGTAATATCTATGTATTAAGATATACAATAGCGTAAACGTATCAGTTGTAGGTCTTGCATAAAGTTTATGGGACTTGGAAGCCAATACGTGGTACGTTTGTAAACACATAAAAACGTACGTATTATTGTTCTTGCTCCAAATCAGTTGTTCGGAGAAACGCTTAAGGCTTTTCGTGCTTAAGGTTCAAATTATAAATAAAAGAAATAACGAATAGTTTTTCACAGTGTGCCGATTTAATATGCTTTGAATAAAGAAAAAAATTCGGGATCTCAAGTTTAGCTTGTTCATGACTTCACCTATTTTATTGTCAGTTTGTTGTGTTCTGCCTTGGCAAAAAATAACAGTATCATTATCCATAAGCTCAGTTTCTTTGACAGAATAGATGTTTGGACTTGATGCGCACAAGAATAATAAAAAATACATTATTTGTATTGATTTGTCCATGTCATTATTAGCTATCGTTATGTTTCATTGAAACTTGGAAGTTCTGAGGAAAAACAAAGTAAGTGTTTACCTGAAATTCTAGTTTCTTAAAAATATTCGTTAAATTGAATTGGTTTTGAGTTACTTCAGTCTCCTTACTTTTCAGCGAAATAAAACGTGGATGTACAACAAGCAGTAGTGGATTCCTGTATTACTGGAAGCGCTGGAAAGGGGCGTTAAAATATTTAGATATTCGTAAGTTTGTTTCGCTCTTTTTTTGGAAGTGAAGGAAAGCGAATGTATTACAAACACAAACAAAAAAAGGTTTTAACGTATTCAAATTCTGTTTCTTTCTTTCTAGAAGCGTAAGAAATGTATTGGTTTATCAAACAAGCGTGGAGTAGGGTAAGATTAGCGATCAAAAAATCTGTTCCTGTATGGAGCTTATCTGGAACATAACTTAAATATCAATATCTTAAAGAAATATTAAAATTATATCTGTATCTAAATATAAATATTGCTGTAACATTTTCTATTGTTGGAAAGTTTTTTATTCTATTTCGTAAAAAAAAAATAATAACGCAAAATGCAGTCCACTTAATGATAATAAAACTGTTTTAATTCTTCAATTTCAAGTTCTACAAGTTTATCTTATTAATGCTCTCTGGGAAACCTAACTTCACGATAGAAACTACTAAAACAATTTCGCTTACTTGCTCATTTTCTGTTACCTTTGATACTTCTCATATCTCCAGTACCTCATTGAAACACAATATCAATATTCACAAAACTGGTGAAACAAACAAAAGCCTAAAAAAACGTAATAATGAAATCAACGGTTACTCTAGTTAAACTCACGTTTAAAACTTTTATACAATTTTAAGAAAACTTTAGCTTTAAAGCCTCGTGCTATATCACGTGACGTAACTCAGTACCTTTTTGCTGTTTTTTGTTGTTAAAGGAAATTTTTATTTTAACTAAAAAAAGACAAAATACATGTGTTTAAATTACAAACAAACGCAGCCTACAACATTATATATATGTGTGCTTATGTTTTATAGAAATTTAAGATATTTATATCTGTTGAGTTTACTTGATCGTCATCGTAACTTTATATTTATCAAGAAATGTATCTTCAAGTTTCCTGTGACTATCTGTATTCGGCCTAACAAAGGAATGAACTCAAACACAGATAATCGGTTGTGTGTCAGGTGTTTGTTCAACATGGTCGGTTGAGGGATATGTGTTTCACACCTTCGATTCAATCGTATTAGTTATTTCTTAACATTTCTTAACACGTAGTGAATTAAAGGTGCAAGATCGCCCGTCTTATTATATAAAATAATGTTTTATAAATTTAAAACTTAAATCTTAACCTTTTAACAATAAACAAGTCAGGGCAATCAAATTAAACATACTGATATTTAATAGCTTTTGACACTGTTAAATAGACAACAATTATGATTTAGGAATGCTATATATAAATTATGCAGTGTCACAAGAGGTGTTTAATTGACTAAATGAGATTGTTGGCGTACAATTTATTTCAAGAACGACACTAATACTTTGAAATTAAAATTGTTTCATAAACTTTAAGCAGAACATACTTGCATGGTAATTTTAATTAACTCAAACGTTTTACCCTTGCTAAAGCTTACTCAGAGTTTAATAAAATATAATATTTCCGTTAATTCTGCAATCAGGACGAGAAGAAAAACGTAATATTATCAAGCAAGAAACAGTGAAGTTAGAATATTTCTAGCGTAAGTTCCACTGTTACATAATATATTACTGTTAAATGTGTTTGATAGTGTTTATTGTGAGAGAAGTAAATTATTATTCAGGCTTTAAAATCATTAACTCGTCCGGGTAAAAGATATATAAAAAAGAAAATCTGACAATGAATATGTGCCTGACATTAACTCGTCCGGGTAAAAGATATATATAAAAGAAAATCTGACAATGAATATGTGCCTGACACGCGAAAAACTCACTCACGTTTCATGTTTTCAGATTTAAACGATTCACGAGTTTGGACATTTTTGCTGCCTTTTTCTTTCATTTTTTTTGTTAAATACATAACCAGAACGGCCTGTAACATGCAACCCTAACTAGGCTTCTTTCTGTAAAGGTAAACTCGATAGGAAGTCATTATTTATTATTTTAAGAAGTTGTAAGTTTACGACATTAATATTGCTCAAAAGAAAAACTATGTGTTTATTTGAATATTTGTTGAACCAAAATAAAACTTATGGATTAAACCCTAACGAATGTTTAGCAAGATATAATTTTAATCTCAAACCAGAGCATTAACGTAATCACACTAGCGTTATTTTTAATAATTAATGAATTTGAAAGTAACAAAGTGATATAAAAATATTTCACAAATATGAAGTATAATGTTTAGAAATAAAACCCAGCATATTTCTATTGTGAGAAATATATTGTTTAATAAAACCGATTTACAATGGAAAATCTGCTGGACGATTTCTTTTTGATGACAAAGTTTCTAGAAAGTTCAGCCATTTTGAATTAGTCCTACCGTTAAGAAACTCGAATGAGGATCCAAATGAATACATAAAATGTGTTTTTACAAAAAAAATCTTGAAATGATTTTGTTTTTCCTTAGCTTAAAACGTTTTGTAGGTCGGTAAACGATTGATTAGTCTAAGATAAGCTAAAATTAAATTACATTAAAAGTTTATTTTTTGGGGAAACAATGGTAGTATGATAATCAGAGTCAATTGGTAACTCCTTCCCAGAACGTTCCAGGCATCACTGAAGAACACCCAAGATCAACTTCCAGAATTAATTCTTCTAAGGATGTCCCTGAAAATGGTAGCAGATTAGTAGCCAAATGTAGAATATAATAGCAATTAGTACCTAGTTATTAAAACACAAAGTAACTAATTAATTATTAACATAGGTGACTACATAACGTACCAGCCATTGCAAACCATTTTCCATATGATTTTTCATTGATAATATGACAAGGAATGTTTGCAGACTTAGCTGCTAAAATCAGGGGTTCGATTCCTGCGGCGAACATACCGCAAGTAGCTTACTGTGTAGCTTTGAATTAAAGTATAAGAACTAAATACTTCTTCTCGCAAATCTCGCTCAATCATATTTAAGAAACGGATCCAGACATCTCTGTTTTCTTTGTCTGTATTATTGATAAGAGTATTGTTTTCAGTTTAGGAGTAAAAAAAAAACAAAAACGTATCAATACCTAATTTAGTCTGAGAACAAAAACTAGGTTAGGGCGCTCGACTCGCACTCTGTGGGTCGCGGGTTCGAATCCCCGTCACACCAAACATGCTCGCCCTTTCAGCCGTGGGGGCGTTATAATGTGACGGTCAATCCCACTATTCGTTGGTAAAAGAGTAGCCCAAGAGTTGGCGGTGAGTGGTGATGACTAGCTGCCTT
>NW_013666056.1:75886-81276 GCF_000517525.1 Limulus polyphemus
TCCTAAGATAACCTTTCATTAATCATGAATTTACATAACTTCCGTTAACTACTCCAGATAGTTCTGAATACAACAAGGTAAAATAACACAAACTTAATACTTTGGGAAAGACAGGATAAGATACAGTTAGGATAGTGATATATTTTTAGAAGGGTAATTAGCTTATTGAATGAGTTCCCATCTTCATCGCGCTAAGTCAACGCATGTTATTGTGCTAATATGTTTATGAACAACGGATAAACCACGATCTAGATATTGTTCAAACAACATAGAGCATTCATCATCACTAATCTTCATGAAAGATTGGTTGATATATTGTTGTGTAATCCATCATCTAGGTACTTCTGTGGAATAATAAGTTCTCACTGTATGGAAGTATATTCCCACGTGCTCTGATTGTTGATATGTCATTTTTTTTTTATAAAGTCTCGTTTATTTTGTTTAGATTTGTGATGAGTTTGGGCAATAGAATTCACTGTAAAGTGTTTCTGAAAGAGAAATTCTACAAAAAGCACCGAAATAGTGCTGTATGTAAGTTTTGTTTCAGTGTTGTTTTTATTAAATTAATTTGGAAAAAATAAATAAATAAACTGTGTGTTTCGATTAATCTTATCTATTCCCTATAAATGGGAAGTTTTGGACTTTAGATCATTCCATTTTACGAGTCGTTGGTGAGTCAGCAGTAAGTTCTCGAAATTACAATGCTAAAATTCGGGATTTGATTCCACAGAGCGGACAAAGCGCACGTAACTCATTATGTAAAATTGTGGTATATATATATATATATATAACAAACAAAAACCAATAAATAATCCACTTTCAGCTTTTGACAGTTTTATCGCTAAATATATCTAAAACTTATTTTTAAATAATTGTTTTGCCAAAGTAGTGGCACTGGCGTTGAACCTTTGATAAACCGAAACGTCGTCCAGCACAAAACTCCAATCACATGGAGCTCATTCGATCATTTAACAGCTCGTAATGTCCCCAACAAGACGCTGAAACTAGAAGTTAAAAAGTCGGAATTATTTCGTGATCAGACTCGTTCTTTGTGAGGTTTGTTTGTTTGTAGTTAAATACAAAGCTACGCAATGGGTCATCTGTGCTCTGCCCACCATGGGTATCGAAACCAGTTTTCTAGCGTTGTAAGTCCACTGTGCCTTTGTGAGGTTACGTCATGGCATCGTGCTTCAACCGTCAGCCAAACGTTTATGTAATAAAACCTTCATTGGTTTTGTGACGCGAATGTAATGCTCGTCCTATGCATTACTATAACACTTAAGAGGCTATAAATAGTGTTTCTAAATGTTGATGGAACTCGTGATCTGTACCGAACGAAAAGAACACGTGTAAAGAACTAGTTGTGAGTAATTTTCGTGGAAAAATAAGTTGTTGGACTTTTATTAGCGAGTGACATTTACCGCACAACACAACAGCGATTTTCTACTGTCCAACGTAAAGGTGCTAAGGAACTTCTAAAGCCAAGTAAATTACTTCCTCCCACTTGGAAAATTGACAATTCTGTATCCCGGGGTGCCTTTTCTTTTTACTTGCTGGCGTTAAAGCTCTGTCGTATTATTTGTCTCTTTTAATGCTATTTGAGGAAAACTGTTTGAAGCAGCCTGGGAATGTCATTTCACCGCTTAAAGTACTTACTTAACAAACAATACTAAAACTGTCACCTGAATGGAGAAGTCTGCCTTTCTTTGAATTCGTATCCTAAGTTTTTATGTCAGTAAAAACTTGCAGTAAGGTTTTACATTATGAAGTTATGAAACTCTAGCTATAAAACAACAGCGCGTGCTCCTTATGACGTATTTGGGTGTTTTGAGAAATGCGTATATTTTGTTTGTTTGTTTGTTTGTTTTTGAATTTCGCGCAAAGCTACACGAGGGCTATCTGCGCTAGCCGTCCCTAATTTAGCAGTGTAAGACTAGAGGGAAGGCAGCTAGTCATCACCACCCACCGCCAACTCTTGGGGTACTCTTTTACCAACGAATAGTGGGATTGACCGTCACATTATAACGCCCCCACGGCTGAAAGGGCGAGCATGTTTGGCGTGAAAGGGATTCCAACCCGCGACCCTCAGATTGCGAGTCGAGTGCCTTAACCACCTGGCCTGTATATTTTGTTATTAACTGACCAAACGGGTTCTTCAATTAGTTGTAGAATGATAAGTACATATTCTTCCTGCAGACAGTCGGATTTCAAGTTTCGGTTTTGAAAAACGCTTACTGATAGGATCTTAGTACATCTGGAAAAGTTGCGTTTGCAGTTTGTGCTTTAGAGTTTTAATAGGCATGGAATTAGAACCGTTATCTAGTTTCTACACAACATTATTTTAATGTTATTCTATCCACATGATAGCTTGATTCCACAATACAGTATGTTTAAAACGCAAATTATTATCTACGAAACTAGGCTATTAGTCGCTAATTGTTAAACGCAATTAACAGATAACACAACTTAAAAACTTATCGTATGTGATGCACACAAGATAGAGCGTTCGAATCGATTTACACTACAAACGTATTGAGAAAGAATAGCTAAAAAGTTTAGAACAATAAACCGTGTAATAATAACCATGAACATGCACTTTTAATTCATTTACGATAACAAGTGTCTGTTCTTCATCAGTGAATATGGTATTCAAACGTCTCATAAATTTAAAAACTAATTTGGGATGGCATTTGAAATGTTATTTCACATTGGAATGCGTAATATATACTAGGAACATTTGGCAAACGTATAAGCTAATTAACTGACAAAAAATGTCTTCATAAGGAGAATTTCCTGTCTTTCTCATTTCTTTGTCTCGTGGGATATGTTATAGACAAGAGAAACCATCTTATTCTTACCTAAATTCTGATTTAAGATTAGTGTGTAAGGAATATAGACAAGAGAAACCATCTTAATCTCACCTAAAATATTGATTTCAGACTATTGTGTAAGGAATATAGACAAGAGAAACCATCTTAATCTCACCTAAAATATTGATTTCAGACTATTGTGTAAGGAATATAGACAAGAGAAACCATCTTATTGAATTTAAGACTAGTGTGTAAGGAATGTAGACAAGAGAAACCATCTTATTCTCACCTAAATTATTGATTTAAGACTAGTGTGTAAGGAATATAGACAAAAGAAACCATCTTATTCTCACCTAAAATAATGATTTAAGACTAGTATGTAAGGAATATAGACAAGAGGAACCATCTTATTCTCACCTAAATTATTGATCTAAGACTAGTGTGTAAGGACTACAACGACCTTATGATATTAGTTTATGTCGCTCTCAGTCACTAGAGTAGTTTCCGTGTTTGAATGGAAACCGTATAGCTATATTTTCAATTCCCGATTTCTTGTTTCTGAGGGTAATATATATATTCTCTTACGTTTGACTTTTTATAACTTCGAAAGTCCTAATGCAGAAATATATATCAATATATTATAGCCTGACATATGGAGCAGTAGGAAGTATAGCGTGAGAACTAATCTAATTTTTTATCTACCGAAGATCTTTCTCGAAAAATATGTCTCACGATTACTTTTGAAGGAACTAAATGCTCTAATGGTAAATATAGCACAGAATCTGATAGGTGTAAGACTAATAGTTCATATAAGAAATTACAATGAGATACATAATTTTGATAAAGTTATTGTACCAAGACGAGGTTCTAGTCTGTTTTTATTTAAACTGAAAACTAGACAATGACTTTCTTTGAAAGATTGTTTAGGCAGAGTATTCATGATGAAACGTCGTCCTCTACACTGGTGTTTCTACAATAGGCAGTTGCCATCCATTCAACTGAGTTTCATCATAGACAATGGCTTATCTAAGCTGTGCCCACAAAGGGATCGAACCCCAAATTTTAGTACTGCAAAGTCGCTTGCTGACTGGGTTTTTGGTAAAAAATGCAGTGTAATAACATTTAAACATTACTTTTTTATTTTGTATCCCGCTGGCGATTACACTTTTCTCTTAATATCAAAGTTTACCAAGCCGGCTAAATTACCATGCATAGGCTTAATTTAATCAGTCCTTTAGGGGACATCATGTGTTGTAGTGCGTGATGAGTAAGCCGGTGAAGCATGATCTCTTTTAACATTATCATCACTGCTCTATTAGTGTTATAGAGATGACTTAAGCTATGGTTTGTTTCTTTGTTTGGGAGAATGTGTATCCTTGGAAAGAAATCCTCGGATCCTAATTGAGAGCAGAGTTCTCTAAAATAAATATCCAGGAACGAAGGGATTAAAAGGAAGCAGTGTTGTCTGATCAGATATTCTACTGGAACAAAGATGTGTTTCCTACTAAATACGTGATGAGAAGACCTCAGAACCCCAATTACTATTTATTCCTTGGATGTGCTGGTTTTTGTCCAATCTAATTTCTGAGAATCACCCAAGGTGACTGTTTGCCTGTCTTCTATGTATGTTCTAATAATGATGTTGTCTTTTATAACCAAGCTAAATAACATTATTTAGCATTACTTCTAGTTACTAATAATGATGTTGTCTCTTATAACTAAGCTAAGGAATATTATTTAACATTACTTCTAATTACTAATAATGATGACCTCTCTTATAACTAAGCTAAATAGCATTACTTAACATTACTAGTAATTACTAATAATGATGTCCTCTCTTATAACTAAGCTAAATAATATTACTTAACATTACTAGTAATTACTAATAATGATGCCCTTTCTTATAACTAAGCTAAAGAGGATTACTTAACATTATAGTAATTACTAATAATGATGTCCTTTCTTATAACTAAGCTAAATAGCATTACTTAACATTACCAGTAATTACTAATAATGATGTCCTCTCTTATAATTAAGCTAGATAGCATCACTTAACATTATTAGTAATTACTAATAATGATGTCCTTTCTTATAACTGAGCTAAAGAAGATTACTTAACATTACTAGTGATTACTAATAATGATGTCCTCTTTTATCGCCAAGCTGAAGAACATTACACACCTACTACTTATTAATAATGATATCTTCAATTAAAACGATGCTAAAGACCATTAATTAAATAACTAGTAATTACTAATAATAATGAAGATGAAAAGTGTAATGAGTACAACTGGAAAACAAATTTAACGTTAGTTAAATCGAATCTAAAGATCAAAGATGATAACTAAAAACGTAGTTATATGATAACATTACAAAATCGAATATTTTATCTCATAACTATATGATATAATTTCTTAGTTATTTTATTTACTTCATAGTTATATTCTAAAAGTATGTAATTTAGGTTATAGTTATTTTATTCTATTACAAAATCTTTTAGTGTAAGTTATAGTTATTTTACACTAACACACAGTCCTGTTACTACTTAATCCAATCTTTAAAATCTATCACAAATTGATT
>NW_013666056.1:82196-87191 GCF_000517525.1 Limulus polyphemus
TTTTTCGTTATTTGCCGGCCACACACGCCAAGTCTTTGTCCTTCATTATTCACCAGTCACGCGCGTTGATTCTTCCGCAGTGAATTTATATAACGTTTTCGTAAAAATATTAATGTCTGAAGAGAATCCACTGACGTTAAATGATTTGTAATGTTCGAATATCTTAAGTTTTCCAATTGATAAGCGTCATAACATTCACAGTTATAGCTTCCAAACTTTTATAGCACACTGATTATAGCAAACTAATAGCAGATACTCTCTTTGGCGCGTGGCGCGTTGGTTAGGTTTATAGCTGTGAGTAGGTTTTCTAGAAAATCCATATTACGTAACAATACAATTTAAGTGTTTACATACACACATATATTGTTGATTCCCACTCTCGAGAATCTTCTACAATCCTGGAGAATGGGCTGGAGTTTCACCATACATATCTAACATTATAAGCTATGCATGTTTTTAGATATAAAATTAATCCAAACAAACGTTGATATTAAAATAAATATATAATAACAAATTCGTTACATCTATAATAAACAATAACCAAGACGTAAAAATTAACAGAGTAATCTAGTTTATTTTAATAAGTTGGATAAACCTGTTGATTAGAAAAGTGGCATTAATACACATATTATAAAACAAATATATTTGGAAGACATTTGTTTTCAAAAGTCACTAACAACACATCAAAATATATCCTATGTTAGCAGTAGTTTCGACATTTTTTTTTCTTTTTGTTTGTTTCTCATGATTATTAGCCTATGCGTTCATCCTGAACCAATAAAGAGCTCACCAGCCTTTTTAATAAAATCTACAGAAAACCTTCCTTCCCAGGACTTACTTGTCTGGTAGTAGATTAACAGCAAAAACGTAGAATATACACTAATCAGTAATAACAAAAATAATAAAGTAGCTAATTAGTGATCATACTTAGATGGTTACACAGACTAGCCATGATATCCGATCACCAACCTTGTCGTAAGTACTTAATCAGATGGTTACGTATACAACTGAGTTAGAGCAAGTAAATGTTTCTTACGGTTCGTCATAACACTCGAAAAAACATGTTCGTGTTACTTGAAACGTTTTTGATGAAGACAAGAAGACCATGGAGAAGCAGTGAAATCTTCAGTTTCATAAAACAAAATACAAATATATAGCTCAGCGGTAAGTATGAGGGCTTATAACGTTAAAAATCGAGTTTCGATACCTGAAGTTGTCAAAGCACTGATAGCCAATTGTGCAGCTTTGCGCTAAACAACAACAAAATGCAACAATATAAGATGGATGGAAGTCGGAGGGCTTATAATGCTAAAAATGGAGTTTCGACACTCGCAGTGGGCAGAACACAGATAGCCCATTGTGTATCTTTGTGTTTAACAACAAACACAAGAAAAGGCAACAATTTAACATAAATGAAATTATAAAACTACACTAGGGTAATATCGTAAAAGCTTTTAAAATATTACTCTGGTATCATTACTATGCTACAAGTAACTGTTAGGGCATGATCTCTAGAAGACACACTCATTAGTAAAGCGGTGGAACATTGAGTGCGTGCATGAAGAGTGATTGCGTCTCTGCGTTTTTTTTTGCGGATGTTTTGTACGCAGAACGCAGTCTCTCCAATCCTCCCGTACATATACTCAAGTTTGACATGGCTTGTTTGGCCCAGCTGGCGCTCACAAGAAAACTACTAACAAGTTTTCAGGGCGATAGTTCTTAAACGTTGGATAAGTTGTGCGTGAAACTTAATTGTCGCGACAGTTTCGTAAAAACATGGAGAAGTGTAATTATTAAAAAAAAACTAAAAACATAATATTTGTGCGCCTCATTATATTCGCGTTCAAAACGGGAAATATTCGCCGTTTTGGTTTTATTCAAGCATGAAGGAATGCGATACTTAAGAAAAAAAAATAGAATGCTGTTGTTGACTTTTAGCGTAAAGTTACACAATGGGCTAATTGTTTCATACCCACAACGGGTAATCGAACTCCAGATTTAAGCTGACCTACAGGAGAAATAATAGAACGATAACGTTTGATAACAACACACAAATGTAAATTTGTAATGCGTTGTTTGTTTTGAGTGCAATGTCTTTACTGTCTGCGTCTGGCTGAAAGTGACTGTCAAATGAAGAGGCGGACGGTATTTATCAGTTCTAGTGAAGCAATAACACACGACAGTTATACTTTTTTTATACATTTATCTAGTTCCATCTAGAAATATCGCTGAAATATCCACTCGAATAACAGACGCAATTTTCAATTTATGTCTATAAGTAATATAACGAGCAATATTTGATCAAACACCATCAAAATATACATTTACTCTTCGTAAAAATGTATCTTATTTAAATTATGTAAAGACAGATCTCGAGGGAAAATTCTGAATAAAAGTAACTTTGCATCATATTCTAAAAATGTTGTATGGTAGGAAATCTCGTTATTAATTAGGTTACTTTAATTGTTTGAGTAATTTAAAACGATCTCTGCTTTTATTTCACAAAGAACCGACGTTTGTTTTTAGAAGCGCTTTGGTGGATGATTTGGTTAAAATTTGATGTTTTTTTTTATACATTTTAGATCGGGTTGCAGATGAGAAGGCTTGGGAATCGAGCCTGAATATGTCTTGCAACACGTTACATAAAAGTGGTCTGGAGCAGCGTTTCCCAAAGTGTGGGGCACGCCCCTCAAGGAGGCGCGACCGATTAGGGTGGAGTCAATATTGCAATGATGCCAAATTAAGTGTTTTTATATAATTTTTATTAATTGATATAATAAGTGATTACTAAAACATAAGTAGCATTTTAGTGGTATCCGCATTCTGTTCCTTAACTCACTATTTCACTCATATGAAAAGAGAGGGGGCGCCAAAGAAGCCTCATTTATTAAGGGTGGGGCGTGGATGACAAAGTTTGGGAAACACTGGTCTAGACGTTAACGAGTTGAACTATGGAAACACTGGCCTAGAGGTTAACGTGTTGAACTGTGGAAACACTGGTCTAGAGGTTAACGTGTTGAACTATGAAAACACTGGTCTAGAGGTTAACGTGTTGAACTATGAAAACACTGGTCTAGAGGTTCACGTGTTGAACTATAGAAACACTGGCCTAGAGGTTAACGTGTTGAATTATGAAAACACTGGTCTAGAGGTTAACGTGTTGAACTATGAAAACACTGGTCTAGAGGTTCACGTGTTGAACTATGGAAACACTGGCCTAGAGGTTAACGTGTTGAACTATGGAAACTCTGGTCTAGAGGTTAACGTGTTGAACTATGGAAACACCGACCTAGAGGTTAACGTGTTGAACTATGGAAACACTGGCCTAGAGGTTAACGTGTTGAAGTATGTATCCGATTGTTCTGGTTCGGTTCCTTTTGTCGCCAAATCGCGCTCCGCTCTTTTTGGCCGTGAATACATTAAAAGAGTAAAGTTCAAATTCAACTATCTGATTAAATTAGTTCAAAAGTTTGCGGTGGGTGCTGTTCATTACTTGACTTTTCTCTAGCTCAAAATTAGAGACTGCTGGTTTAGATAATCATCTTTATGCGAATATCCGAAACAAACAAATAACAGTTATGAAAGTGACAGTCAGTCCCTTCTTCTTCTATTCGGTTAAAAGTAGTCATGTAGATGGCGAGATGGCTAAGCCTGGCTCTTGGGTTGTCGGATCTGTTCGATTATCGATTGAGAAGCCGATAAGGTTGGAAATACCAAATTATATCTTTTGGTCTTAACCCTGCTGTTACCAACATATCAGACAGACGTTCATGGCCAACAATTTCTACCCGCCTTTTATCTTTGAGTATCGTCATAGCTTTTACTGAGGGTAAGTGAATTACAATTCTTATGAGAGATTATAAAAAAAAAGGAAATTTGAATAATGACTTGGTACTCTTTGCAATAAAATAACTTGAAATGTGGACAACAAAAAAAACTCAAGTTTTAAGTCTCACATTATGTTTGTCTCTTAAGATTTTACCGAAAAACAGAATACATGTTTTCCTTTTTTTTTTTCTTAGGAAAAGCTCTAAACATATTAAGAAACTTAATTTCTTACATGTTATATGCACATATTTCAATACGCAGAATGCCGCATAAATTACACAAACAAGTTCCGGGACGGGCTGTGCCTTATCTTTATGGAAATTCGTACTTTTACGTCCCTTGCGTAATTAAAAATTCATTAGCTTATATTACATTAAATTCAGTTTTAATCACTAAGCAAAGTAAAGTGAACTTATATATAATAGAATTTACAGTTTATCATTTTCAGTATGAATAAAATGTTGCTCCTATTAGCTCAAATGTGATGTTATAGAATTATTCCAGAGTGCATTAGTTTCTACAATCTATTTGTTCATCAACGAAGCACGAGTGAATATTCAAAATTTGCTGAAAATAAACATGGGTTCAAAGAACCCAAACCAAGTATAATGAAATTAGGGTTATTTCAAATTTTGATAGTAAACATTTTTGAAAAATACTATGAATTTAATTTTTTAGAACATTTTATATGGAATTGACGTTACGGTTCCTTTTTTTTTCTTCAAAAATTATTATACTAATTATATCCTATTAATGATATTATATCAATTATATTATACTAATTATATCCTATTAATGATATTATATCAATTATATTATACTGATTATATCCTATTAATGATATTATATCAATTATATTATACTTGATTATATCCTATTAATGATATTATATCAATTATATTATACTAATTATATCCTATTAATGATATTATATCAGTTATATTATACTGATTATATCCTATTAATGATATTATATCAATTATATTATACTAATTATATCCTATTAATGATATTATATCAATTATATTATACTGATTATATCCTATTAATGATATTATATCAATTATATTATACTAATTATATCCTATTAATGATATTATATCAATTATATTATACTATTATATCCTATTAATGATATTATATCAATTATATTATACTAATTATATC
>NW_013666056.1:88043-102226 GCF_000517525.1 Limulus polyphemus
TGATATTATATCAATTATATTATACTAATTATATCCATAAGTAACCAAGTAACTTAAGCGAGTTGCTCTTTCCATAAGAAAGGTGAGTCCCTTCTTTACAGAAAATGTGTTAAAATAGTTAAATCTAGTTTTGCCCATTTACCAGAAATTTTAAAGCGTTTGACTAATTCAGGCGTACTGTATTAACAGAAAACTGCCCACTGTTCGGTTTTGTCAACTTGCATAACTTCCTTGCAGTTATGAAGTTACTAATTTTGTTTGTTTATGTTTAAGCGCATGCAAGGTTACACAATGAGCTGTCAGTATTGTGTCCACCGTGAGTATCGAATCACAATTTATAGCCTTATAAGCCCTCTAGCTTACCACTGAGCCCCTGGGGAGAGGTCTGGAGTTACAGAGAAAAAAAAACATGTGTTTTAATTACTCGACCCACACTTTGGGTCATGGATGCGTCATAAGGTTGACGGTCAGAGTAACCTAAGAGTTGGCGGCGAGTGCTGTTGATTAGCTGCCTTCCCTCTAGTCTATTAGTTGAGTGCTTTGCTCCAATATCCGAAAAGAAACAAACGCTATTAATTAGGAAACACTAAATACCAAAGCTACAAAAAAGTCAGTAATTAGGTACTATGTATATTTAAACTTTAGAGCGAACTATGGCTAGCGTTTTTATTTTGATCTTTTATTTCTTCAATAAAAAAAAACTAGAAATTTCTAGCAACAAAAAAGTATAAATATCACTGTTACATACAACGCTACATCACTGACCACAGATTTTCTTGCTTGAGAACATAGGTTTTTTGTGATCGGTTCTTACATATATTTTTTATAAACCCATGATGCATAAGGGTCGCTCAAGTTTTGCGTGGTTTACGGTTGATTTTCTGTATTACACAGAAGGATGCAGCTTCATAGGATTAGATCTGATGAATGTCATTGTTACACAGAAGGACTCAGCTTCATAGGATTAGATCTGATGGATATTGTTGTTATATTGAAGGATGCAGCTTCATAGGATTAGATCTGATGAATGTCATTGTTACACAGAAGGACTCAGCTTCATAGGATTAGATCTGATGAATGTCATTGTTACACAGAAGGACTCAGCTTTATAGTATTAGATTTGATGTATGTTGTTGTTACACAGAAGGATGCAGCTTTATAGTATTAGATCTGATGGACATTGTTGTTATACAGAAGGATGCAGCTTTATAGTATTAGATCAGATGTATATTGTTGTTACACAGAAGGATGCTCCTTTATTAAGTAAATCAAATAGTGTCTTTACAAGCTATTGTTTCGAAAGAACAAATTGTGGAACGTAATCCATAGCTATAAATTAGGGCTGAAGTGAAAATAATTAGATGTAATTACCATTGACATCAAATCAAAGCAAGATAATTACGTTGAGCTAAAAATAAGATCCAAATTGTATACAGGCCTTCTCAGTGAGAACTGTTGACTGACTGTACCTCGTAGATCTAAGTTATGGTTACAGCAAGATTATGGGCACCGTCAGCGCTTCATTTTGGTTTAAACGTATCTCTGCTGTTCAAGCTACACCAAAAAACAAACTTACCAACTTACATGTACAGATAACTTCTTAATCCCAGGGTTTTTTGCGCCTTTTTTCTATAAAGTATTAAGTGATTTCAGAAGTCGTTTCGGTGTGAAAAATAAAAGAATCTCATTAACTATGTTTAGAAAATACTAACAACACATAAAATAAAACGCAGAATAGTTATAGCTCATTGAGATTTAAGAAGGCAAAAGAAACAAATGGAAAAGTCTTTTTTATGAGTCGAATGTGTACAGCCTTTCACAACAGTATTGAAGTCTTATTAATTTATACTGTGAAGATGTTGCCTCTTTACAGAAGGAGTTATATCATTTGATGAATTGTGCAAATAACTTGAATTATAGTAAATGCTAGATTATCATAGTTGAAATGATAGGCATAATTTTTATTGAAATAACCTTAACAGTGTTATGGAAAAAACGTATAGTGACGTTTTGGTTAATCAGTCTATTAAGCCATCCAAGCAATGTTATATTGCTAATGATAGAATTAATAGGAATTTTTTGTTTTGTTTTACAAATATATTAAATACAAGTCTAACGAGGTTATCATTTCAATACGTGGTTCACTGGCTAGGCCTCATTTGTAGTGTTTTATTCACTCTTTGTGTCCTTAAGAAGGACATCGATTTGTTCAAAGAAGGGCTACCAGGATTATCCCTGGGATAGATAGGTTATCCTATGAGGACAGTTTAAGGTCTATGAAGTTATTCTTTTGAACATTAAAATGGGTACAGGGGATCTGTTGAGGTATTTAAGAATTTTAAGGTAATTTATAGTATTGATGCTTTATTGTTTATGGTATTTAATGGTGAGTATAGTAGGGCACGGGGACATAAATATTACGTTTTGCAGTTTTGGTTTTCTAAGAAGGTAAGTGCAATGGTTTGCCTTCAGTATATTCGAGAATAATTATGGTTTGTTTGTTTGTTAAGGATTTCGCGCAAAGCTACACGAGGGCTATCTGCGCTAGCCTACCCTGATTTAGCAGTGTAAGACTAGAGGGAAGACAGCTAGTCATCACTACCCACCGCCAACTCTTGGGCTACTCTTTTACCAACGAATAGTGGGATTGACCGTCACATTATAATGCCCCCATGGCTGAAAAGGCCAGCACGTTTGAGATTGAGAGTCGAGCGCCCTAACCACCTGGCCATACCGGGCACAATAATTATAGGGCTGTATTTGAGTTGTTATTGTTTTTAAGTGACTGGGACACCGTCGATGGACCAACAAGCCCTTGTTTTCTTTAAAAGTTAAATTATGTTACGATCTGTTAGGCGTAGTGTTCAAGGTTTAGCAAAATAACGAATGAATAAATGATATATGGAATTAACCATGACTTTGCTGTGCTGTTTCAGTGCTTTGATAGACAGTTATAATTTCTAATCTAAATATTATATGATAGCAAGTTGTCATATTAGACAAAATATCTGAACTGACGCAGGCGTTAGTGCATGTTCGCTGTAGTTTTTTTTTTTTTTAAGTATTATGCATGAAGAATATTGCCCTGCACGTGGTTATCCCTAGATTACATTATTACAACATGTTTCTGATAAACTAGTGTGTTGCCAGTCCTATTAATTACGTGCAATATGGCGCCATAAACGTAGAGAATAAGAAAAAAAACACGAACCGTTTCGTTAGAACAAGCTTACTTGCACGTTTCTTCTCGAATCTTCCAAATTCGTGCACGTTCTTAAACGTTCCTTAAATGTTATGTACTTTATTTTTTGACGGAAAATAAGTGTACTTCACATCTCTACGTTTTCGTATTTAGAAAGACTAACGCAATAAATATATGTATACTTTATTTTACATCCTGCAGCGAAAATTAAAACACAACGTGAGAATTATGCAAAACGAACTGGCACGTTGTCAAAAAAAAAAAAAAGAAACACGAAAAAGAAGAAATTAGAAACTAACCAAGTAATATAGGGTTCACATTATCTGAATTATTTTCCTCTGCGAGAGTACTTCAAGCAGAAAACTAGTTTTCCCGCGTTTTCTAGATAAGGTATATTATTTACTTATTGTTACTTTCGTTCACAATATTGATTATACATTACGGAATGTCATTACTTTTTGTTTTGTTTTGTTGTTTATTATTATAATTTTATTGTAAATATTGTTTTGTACTATTAGCTTAACACATGTGTTTAGGACTAAAATAAACCTCCTGAGCTGACCGAACTTATTGTGATCATGAGCTAAAGTGATGAAATAATGTATATTTTATTTATTTATTGTTTTTGTTTGTTTTTAATTATGCACAAAGCTACACAACGGGTATCGAAACCCGATCTCTAGCGTTGTAAGACCGCAGACATACCGTTGTGCCACTGGGGGGCATAATGTATTCTAGTGTTTATAAGTGGAAGATATTTATCGCCAAGTGGTTTGAGCGCTCGACTCTCAATCTGCGGGTCGTGGGTTCGAATCCCCGTCACACCAAACATGCTCGCCCTTTCAGCCGTGGGTGCGTTATAATGTGACGGTTAATCCCACTATTCGTGGCGGTGGGCGGTGATGACTAGCTGCCTTCCCTCTAGTCTTACATTGATAAATTAGGGACGGTTAGCGCAGATAGCCCTCGTGTAGCTTTGCGCGAAATAAAAGAAAAAATCAAACCAAACCGCTTGCTCGGGTCGAAAATGTTGCCCGGTGGAATAAATCTACAGACTTACAACGCTAAGTTCCGGGATTAAGTACTTCGCGATGGACACAGCAGATAGCCCAATGTGGCTTTGTTCTAAAAAAAAAAGTAAACAAAGAAACTGCGTGGAAGTTAATATTAATTTAATAAATTCTGAAAGGTTTTTTACCTATTTTAGGATATACTGTAAAATATATAAAATGAAAATTAATTAATTCATCTTAACGCTAGAATATAGCCCTGTTTTAAGTAGAGCTCGCACCAAAGTGTACTCGATGCGAGGTCTTAGCACCAAGTGGATTACATACTGATGAAGGTTAGTAAAGTTTTTTCTTTAAATCCACCCTCAATCAGCTCTTGAAGCTTTGAAAGCTATTGAGGATTTGAAATTTGAAAGTCCTTTCAAATATTATTCTTAAAAAAAAAACGACTTAAGACTAATACATATGATAATTATAAGAGAATTATTGATAACGCTTATTATAACAAACAGTCAGCGTGAATATCTTTGGTAGTTTTCAGATATTACTGTTTTTTTTATCATCACACAAATAAACACCCAACAAGCCTCTTTTATTCTTGAATATTACAATTCTCTCTTAGGCCTGGCATGACCAGGTGGTTAGGGCACTCGACTCGCAATCTGAAGGTTGCGGGTTCTTATCCCGGTCCCACCAAGCATGCTCGCCCTTTCAGCCGTGGGGGCATTATAATGTGACGATCAATCCCACTATTCGCTGATAAAATAGTTGGCGGTGGGTGGTGATGACTAATCCCTTCCCTCTAGTCTTTCACTGCTAAATTAGGGACGACTAGCGCAGATACCCCTCGTGTAGCTTTGCACAAAATTAAAACCAAACAATTATCTCAGTGCTAGGTGCTGGGTGCTGGGTGCTGTTGAGTAGCTGCTTTCTTTCTAAGTTATCATTTCAAAATTAGGGACATCTGGTGCAGATAGCTCTTGAGTAGCTATGCGCGAATATCCAAAAACAAAAGCAACAGTACCGGGTTATTTTTAGGCACACATAAAAAAACGTGCTGTTGTATAATTATTATATCTTGCTTATTACATAATGTTTTTTAAATAATTATCTATTGATTAAACTAATTATTTATGCTTACATTTCAAAAAGTTACAACATGATATGTAATATTTATGATGTTTTAAATTAATTATTAACATAAATTACATACCAATTTCTCAGAAAATTTATTTTTATCACAGTATTCAAGAATAAAATAATTTTATATAATATGTCCCATATATGACCCTACCACACTGCTTTAAATAGCTGTGAAAGAGTTAAATATTACCCCCACCCAGTACCTCGACGGTAGGCCTAAAGGCTTATAACGCTTAAAAAGCGGATCTCGATACCCGTGTTGGACACTGCATAGATAGCCCACTGTGTAGCTTTGAGTTTGACAAAAAAACAAACAGAAATCTGATGATCTGAAACCTGGAATTTCATTTACAGATTTTCCAAAGGCAGAATGTATACAAATTATTCTTTTATTATTTCATTTCTGTGGTTGTGAATACATAATAAACAGCCTAACGAGAATTCTATTTTCAAATACAAATATTACGTTATGTGTAAAACAACCAGTAGCTTATCATAAATGTTTAGTTAGGTAAAGAGGTTTTGGTTCAATTTTATGTTTGTTCTGGTACTTAGGTTATTCTGGGACTTAGCTATGTTCTTCTTCTGGTACGTAGTTAGATAATAAGGTTCTGGTACTTAGGTATGTCCTTCTTCTGGTTCTTAGCTTATTTGAAACAAATTTTCATCATATTTTCAAGTTAACGATTAATGTTGGCCATTTAATGAAATGAAGCCTCATAAATTTATGGAATGGCTCGTCATAAAATGTGCATTCATAACATTTGTCAAAAGCTAATTTTGTACTTTAGTTTTAATAAATGTCTTCGCAAACTTTGTTCTGGTCATTAAATAATTAAATAGTAATTATTTGTAAGATATAAATAAAGATACTTCTCAGAATAAATATGGGCAAAACGCAATATCTATAATAACGTTATTTGGCGAGTTTATGCCTCTGTTTGTTGATAATCTTAGGTATTTTCAACAATAACAACAACAAAAATAGAGACATTGAAATATTTGAATTAAAAGCAAATCAAAGATAACCAAACCTCTGAATTAACAAGAAAATGTAAAACAGAGGAGGTGGAATTTTCAAAGTAATAATAAAACAAAATAGGTAATGAAATCTTTGAAGTAATGCTAAGGAAAACAATTATTAGTATTATTTTTTGAAATAAAGACAAAAAAACGACAGTTACATCTTTCGGTTAACAGCAAAACAGCTAGAGGATAATCAATTAAATAACAACAAAACAAGTAAAAACAGATTCAGCGAAATATATGAAGTAACAGAAACTCAGACAGCAAGTGATAACAAAACGAGGATCATTAAGGTTTTCCTACATTTTCAAGCTTAAGATTTTAACATCTTTTACGTCATCATGCAACATGTATGAAAATCACTATCCAGAAACTTCATCCGTTTCGAAAATCATTATCACAATCAGATAAGTAGTATGATGTAGCTTTTCTTATACTCTAGCATAAGCGTTTTGAATCTGAGTCATATAATATATAACGGATCTGTAAAACAAAATTACTGAATCAAATACATGTTTTTAGATTAATAATTCTGCTCTTAGAATTGGGTATAGATTATGAACCTCAAGACATTCAGTACCATTTATATCTAAGGATGTGTTTAGAAAGTTGATTACATAAAAGTGTTGAACATCTTACAATTAATTACTTTATAACTCCCAATTATATCAACGCTTAAACTGAACAAAATTGTATTGTTCCATTGCTTCACCAAAAGAGGGCGCTTTTAAAGTGTACGAAACTCCAAACTTGAGAGTTCCGATTATGAAAGAAGCATACTTAGTTTTCAAATTCGTCTGTTTGGATATTTTTCATTTTAATCTGAAAGATAATGATAGGAACAGTTGCAGCGTATCAGGAAAATATGTAGCAAGAAAAGTATACTAACTGATTTATCATTAAAAACGGTTGGTTTAATTCGCCATTAATCCTCATTTATAGAATTTTCTGCTACAATGCATATATATATATTTTTTAAATCGTACTTGTAACTTCACTAAAGCAAAGAGCGATATTCAGCGAAAAATTCTGTATTGAAGTCGATAATGAACACACCGCCCTCAAACGTATATCTATATGTGTATATATATTGACTTAAAACAAAAGATCTCGCATTGCTTGGTCATTAAAACGCTCGACAACCATCCTACAGGTCGTGGGATCCAAACATGTCGCCGAACATGCTCACCCTTACCGTTAATCCTCCTATTCTCTGTAAAGGGCAGCCCAAGAGTTACCAGTGGGAGGCGTTGACTATCTGCCTTCCATCCATTAGTAGTAGCTAGTGTAGATAGTTGTGCGAAAATACAACAAAGTGAAATAGGTAATTTGAAACAGAGAAGTCTCCGTTTGTCACGATGAAGAGGCTGATGAAATATTTACTTTATTACAGCCTTGACATGATAAGGTTTGAATTTTGCGCAAAGATACACGAGGGCTATCTGCGCTAGCCGTCCATAATTTAGCAGCGAAAGATTAGAGGGAGGTTAGCTAGTCATCAACACTCACCGCCAACTTTCGGGCTACTTTTTTTACCAAAGAATAGTGGGATTCATCGTCATATTATAACGCATCCATGGGGCAGGGATTCAAAATATGATAAGATCGAAAATTAATTGAATAAACCTGTTTCAGTGTTGTAGGACTGAAAAACGTATGTGTGTGTGTAGAAAATGATTGTTTGTTTTGCTATAAGTGATAAAATATCAGTTTAGTAGAACGAGCTTTAAACTCGCCTTGTTACACTAAAAACAATTAAGGTAGCATATACAATTACATAGTGTTATCTGGGTTTATGACCTTTTTATCAGAAAACCAAAACCAAAACATTTTCGTACTACGGTTTTTGTACGAAAATGTATTGAAATAGGTACAAAGACATATTCTGGCACATGTGATTAATTGACATATTATGAAAATAAAGAAATACAAAACAAATGTCTTGTGTTCCTGATAACTTCTACAAACGTGACTAGATGCTCCTGAAAATGGCTCCAGACTTTGGTGGGATGTGAAGAATTAGTCTGAAATAAGGAACAACTCTGAAAATTAATTCAAGGTCAAATTACAGCATCAATGAGTATGCCCTAACTAGGCCATATGCTACAGTGACTCGTTGATGGTCATTTAAATAAAAACAACAACCTCTTATTAAATATATCTTAGTACACACTAATAATTCATATTTATGGCAATTTTGAAGTGTATAGCATAAACAGATCTGAAGTTGTGAGTTAAAAGCCACTATGAGAATGTTAATTTTTAAATTTTGATAAAAAGGTGTTTGAAAAGTATTCGCAAAATTGTCACTTTAAATGTCTTTGTGTAGTTGAAAAAGGTACACCACATGCTGCAAATTGTGAAACATACACCCATAATAGGTTTCTGTGTATTAAATGGTATATTCTACTTTAATACATCGGATTTCGGTTAACCAGTCATTGGAATTGTCTGGGCAAGTGTTCTTAATAGTACTGAAGTTATTTCTGAAAATTACGAAAAAAAAACCCAACCGCACGTAGTCAAGGGCACGTAATAAGGGGTGTTGAGGGTACAGAAGCACCCCTTTACTTCACATGCAACCTCTTGGTTCCCATCATATATAAGGGTTTTATTCAATAATTTTAAGCAAATTGAAGCAGCATCAATGCACGTGCTTTTTTGTATGAAGTGTTTACCAGCGAGTGCCTTACATCTAAAACGCTACTGAAACAATTCGGCATAATTTTTGTTCAATTAGGACAAGATATACTAAACTGACTGTAATTATGTACGTGTGCATTACTCCAGTATACGTCCTTATAAGCTAGAGTTGTATCATTACACAATCAGTGTTTTATGTATATTGAACTTCTATGGTGAGGGATAAATTTTAAAATACAGAACTAAGGTTGACGCTACACAATCAATATTTAGAATTAAAATGTTTACAATAACATACGTGGAAGCCAGATGGTAGCAACAAAAAAGTTCCTACATGTGAAAATAAGTACGGGTAATTGTATACGTAAATAAGTGATTATGTAGGTGTGTTTAAGGCATGTAAGATCGTGCGTGTATAACACGTATGCGCGAATGCATAATTTAGCGGGTAACACCCTTGTTGATTCTTTTTTGCACTCATTCTTAGATTAATGCGACAGAATGACATTACAGAATGGCGTACAGGGGAAATTGATTAACTGTGTAACAGGCAGAATTCTTCTTTGATAGGTTGTGTGGCGATGAACTTGTATCACGTGACTCGAGAGTTTAATATATGATATGTAACAAGAAAAAAAATTGGTACAGATAATTTTTCGCCGTTCATTGTAAGTTTTAGAACATAAAATTATTTCAACGTGTAGAAGATTTGTAATATCTTCCGTTGAAAAAACTACACCAAGATATAGAGGAATGTGGAAATAACTTTGATACGAGTCTTCTTAATAGAAAGGAAAAAAATAACTTGTTACGTTGTTTGTGTTTTGCCTAATCGTTAATTTCCAATATTCCTTCACTTTATTTGAAAGATAATCTAACCTCTCAGCTGATTGCGGCCAATGTTAAGGGTTTACAATCTAGAGCCGTGGGCGAGTTATAAGAGTGACAGTCAAGTCCCATTATACGACAAGTCCCATAATTGGCAGTAGGTGGTGTTAACTAGCTGCCTTCCCTCTAGTTTATCACTTCAAATTTGGGGACTGTTAGCGCAGTTAATCATCATGTAAGGGGTGTTGAAAAATAATTCACACTTTTTTCACCCCAAAGTAATGACGAACTTGGTGTGACTGCGAATATCACCACTCGTGAGAAAACGTCATTTCGACGTACTCTTGGGTGTTGGGCTCTTCGAATTTAATTTTTTTTTTTTTTGGTCGAAAACGTTTGAATCATGGTGTTCACTAGAACTCAGGTTCGTGTCGCACGTGCTGCCTTCGGGATTGTTAACGTTATAGGCCCTCTGTCTTATCGCTGAGTCGCCTGGGAGACTAGCCCAAGTAACTTTTGTTTGGGATCAGAGCAAAAAAACTACACAATAGGCTATCTGTGCTGTGCCCACCACGGGTATCGAAACATGGTTTTTAGCGTTATAAGCACTCTGACTTATCGCTGAGCCGCCCGGGGACTAGTCCAAGTAACTTTTGCTTGTAGTTAGAACAAAAAGCTACTCAATGGGTTATCTGTGCTGTGCCCGCCACGAGTATCGAAACATGGTTTCTAGCGTTATAAATCCGCAGACATTCCGCTGTGACACTAGGGGGACCAAAAATGTAATGATGAGGTAAAAAATAAACTAGTAATAGCCCCAAAACAGAAATTTTAATTAAAACAAATACAACAAAATAAACAACAACAACAAAAAGATAATGGAATTTGTTTAAAAGAAAATCTTAATAATCTCAAAAAACAAATCGTGATGAAAACAGCCACCTAATATAAATCCAAAATGGAACTTAAAGACCGAAATTTGAGATAATTGTTTGTTTGTGTCTCATTAAGTACAAAGCTATAGAATTCACTGTCTGTGCTGTGCCAACCTCAAGTATTGAAATCTGTTTTTTTTAACAATATAAGTCCGTATATTTACCAGTGAGCAAGACGGGGACCAAATTTGAGATAAAAAAAAAACACTTCGAATTGACAGAGAAATAACTTTTAGAGTCAAGAAGCTGAGGTACTCGTCTTTTGTTCGAGTTATGAACTTACAAAAATGTGTGGGTGTATGCTATGATACATAACACAAAAATCTCAATTTTCACACAATCTATAACATAGCATATTATTATAGTATTCATTATTACCTGGCCCGGCATGGCCAGGTGGTTACGGCACTCGACTCGCAATCTGAGGGTCGCGGGTTCGAATCCCCGTCACACCAAACATGCTCCCCCTTTCAGCCGTGGGGGCGTTATAATGTGACGGTCAATCCCACTATTCATTGGTAAAAGAGTAGCCCAAGAGTTGGCGGTAGGTGGTGATGAGTAGCTGCCTTCCCTCTAGTCTTACACTGCTAGCGCAGATAGCCCTCGTGTAGCTTGCGCGAAATTAAAAAACAAACAAACAAACATTATTACCTCATCAAAAGTGTGTATAAGCTTTAATAACTCTCTCTCTCTATATATATATATGTATATATATACTTAAAACATGGTACACACTTTGCGATATTCAGAGGACTTAGTAGAAATAGGTAGTGGCCAAACTAGTGGTGGTATGGGTACCTGTTATCCGCTTTCAACACCCAGCAGCTCTTATCATCCTTCCACTGTGTTTTTACGTGATTAATTAACAGACAGTCATTGCCCGCAGAACGGTCTTACGGACCGAAGTTGAAAGGTCACGTGTGAATGTAGGAACTTGGTATAATTAAGAAAACCGCTCTTCATTTCAGCCTTATGGTGGCTGTTGGAGTAGAAACTTCAAGCTGAGTTTATCTATTATTCTAATAACGGCGGCCATTTCTTTATTGCATTTCTCCATAGAGAGCGCTAGACCACTCTTTGAGATATATAAAAGATTTGTGTGTTTCCCCCCACACTGTGTGTATGCTGTGTTATAGAATATTTAATAATTGTTTTTTTTTTTTCGTGTAAGGACCTAGCGCAATCTATCAATGTAGTTAATGTTAACTTGCGTCAAAGATACTAAATGCTCAATATTAGCAATAATGGGGAGTGGAGGGGTTGAGAATTTCACGGTTAACATTCCTCTTGTTCCAAACTATCATCCCCAAAAATTTGGATAAGATTCGCCCAACGACGTAGGAGTAGTTAGGTAACGGACAAATAGACAGACACACAGTTTTTTTGTGCTTTATATATATATAGATAGATAGATGCGAAGTTATACTGAGGGTTCAATACATTATATAAAAAGGATTTTAAATGTGCAAGTCACCAGCTCACGTAACAACGATAGTACATATAAAGTTGAGGTAGAAAAGTATTTAGCAGAATTGAATTTTGCCATTGTCTGAAGTTTTGTAGATAGATCTGTGGTCTGCCCATCACGGGTATCGAAACCCAGATTCTAGCGTTGTAAGTCCGCAGACATACGCTGTGTCACTGGGGGGCTCTTAAGTATGAACTTTCTCCAGTGATATTAATCTTCAATGTCTCTCAGCTCATGTTATGTCAATACGGTATATTTAACTCAAGGAAACATATACGTATGGAATAAAATACGGCTATCTAAAAGTGTTATGTATGGAAAAAGACATGACTATGTAAAACTATTTGTTTCACGCTAGTCAATCTTTCGTACGTATCTTGTATCAGAAAATAAATAAATTGGGAAGTTTGCTTAATATTAGTGATTCACTAATTACTAATAATTTCAGAGATCCATACTTTGGTTAATTATAACATATCCAACTAAGTGTTTAAAAAGTGAATTCACATATACCGTCTGTGTGTAATAAGCTATATATCAGCAAGAACACAATATAAATATTATAGAGATGAAGTCATAAATACTGAAGTAAGCAAGAGTAGTGAACTTACATTTAGATATAACAGTTCTTACAGATACTGTCAATGTTTCTCAGTAAACAGAGATTGAGTACTTTATATTAGCACGACTTTTGGAGACTCGCCACGTCCGATCATGCTCTATCTCATGATCATATATTTTAACAGTAGCCCTCCAGCGTAATTTCCATTGCAAAATATTGTCATATCCAAAGCACACCACTCTTTCCTGATTGCTATCAATAATCTGTCTATTCCATGAGGGCTACGGTTTCCCAACACCAGTTTCAACAGTTTGACCAGTTTGGTCGGTATGTGTTCGTTTGTAATAACATGAATGCACATTTCATTCTGATGTTGCTTAGGGTGTACAACATTGAATAAATACGTGGTAGAAACAAACTGTGCAATGTGAAAATGCGTCAGTTTTCATCACATGGATCCGTATTGACTGTGCTGCTTTTTCTGGGACGCGTGGACGGATTTTGCCATTTACCTTCATGTTTGTGGGTTCTCGCCTGTTACAAAGCTCTGCACTTTGCCTTAGGTAGAACTTTTGACAAGTTTCTTTATGTATGGTCCCACGTCACTAGATAATATCTTTGTTTTCCAATGTAATTAAATATAAGGAGTATCCTCGCTATCCAAATTCTGCATCCGCTATCTTAACATATCTGTATGATCTGAATGTTTCAATATTTTATGTTCGAAAAGCCTGTTTCATACCTTTCCTACAAGCGATCTATTTTCTGTTTTATCACAAAGCCCATTGTGTAGTTTTGTGTTTAATTACAAACAAACAAACAAACAAATATACTTAAGAGTTAACATGCTGATTATCGAAAGACTGTAGCGTTTTATCTAATAAGTTATTACACGAAAACATTTCACAGATACGACACTATAATATTATCAAGTTATCTTGAAAGTGGAGGGAGGATAACCACGAGATGAAAATAGAACTCAGTGGGTAGCTTTTCATAGATAAACCAGGGCTCAAGAATGAAAATGGGTTTAAAAGTCACCTAATGGTGTGGAAGTAATGCGAAGGCGTACCAATGCTGGCGCATGCTCAGTGGCAGACCAATAACCCATTGGGAAAAAAAGGTGATTTACCTACTGTATAAGGGGTAAGTGTTTTCTATTCATGTAAAAAGTTTGAGTAAGAAACTCAATCATTTACTGTTTAAATGTGAATTTTTTTTTAGAAATACGTATCTGAAAACAACTTATACGTCATAATATATATATATATATGCATTATCTTACTCTACCTATATATATATATATATATGCATTATCTTACTCTACCTATATATATATATATATATATTGTGTGTGAGTAGAAAT
>NW_013666056.1:103289-114890 GCF_000517525.1 Limulus polyphemus
ACTAAAGATCCTTGGTTTTAAAATTGGGTTTTAGTTTGTTTTGAAGTTAAGCACAAAGCTACGCAATGGGCTATCTGTGCTCTGCCCACCACGGGTATCGAAACCCGGAGTCTAGCGTTGGAAGCGCGCAGACATACCGCTGTGCTATTGGGGGGGGGGCAAATCATTCTTATAAAATCTACAATTTCAAAGCTTTTGTTTGTTTTCATAGCAAAACCACATTGGGCAATC
This sequence comes from Limulus polyphemus, assembly GCF_000517525.1. NCBI lineage: Eukaryota > Metazoa > Arthropoda > Merostomata > Xiphosura > Limulidae > Limulus > Limulus polyphemus. Next base: position 103,521 of record NW_013666056.1, read on the forward strand.
TACCGTGTCCACCGCTGGGAATCGAACGCCGATTATTAGCGTTGTAAGTCCGTGGACCTACGGTAGTCCCATGAGGGGCACTAATATCAATATAATAATATACGACTTCAGAGCTTACTGAGAGTTTTAAGTATAAGAAAATTAAAACACATTTAAAATTTACTCGATGATATGTCAAAGCTAGTTATATCTAAGTGTTTTTGTTATGTAACCGGAACCACAAAGAGCGGCGGAGAGTCTTATAAGGAAAAAATAAATAAAATGACCCGAGATCACTTGAGTTTTGTGAAAATGGTTGCGGTTAGTAAAGATTAACGATACAGTTGATCAGTAAAAGAACAAAACAAGAAAAAACCCGTACTCAAGAAAATTGTACGTTACGTTCTTAGTGGACGTGACGTATTGGTGTTCTGTTCGTTTACGTGATATTTTATAACTTAATGGTAAAAAGACCTTGTACTTATTTGCGGAGAACGGGATACTCAATATATAGAAAAGAAAACAATTCTGAACTCGTGTTGTGTTATAATTTCCTTGTTGTTGATATTTATATATGGAACAATAAAAACAATTCTGAACTCGTGTTGTGTTATAATTTCCTTGTTGTTGATATTCATATATGGAACAAAGAAAACAATTCTGAACTCGTGTTGTGTTATAATTTCCTTGTTGTTGATATTTATATATGGAACAAAGAAAACAATGCATGATGCAAAAGAGCTTCACGATTTTGTGTGCTAATTTATTTATTTTTTGGCAGATATAACCTCTTAGGAAATACAAATCTTAGCATTTTTCATTTATTTTCGTTCGGTTATCAAAGTCCCAAACCAGTAAAATGAGTGGCTAAAAAAAAATGATTCTGAATCGGTGGGAAAACACTCAAAAGTTAGGATTTTCACAGATAACTTTATAACATTGTTATGCGTAATTTTCATTTAAGCGTAGCGTCAATTGATCTCTATTTATTAATATAAGACCCTAACCCTTATCGTATAGGATTCTCATCACAGAATGATTCATTCATTGTGTGGTACTGTTGGTTCAGGATACCAAAACATCTGACTCTACCTTACGTTATGAAAACTGTGTATTTATACAAAATGTGAACGTCAGTTCAGAACTACTTTTTCAAAGGCTGACACGTACTAAAGAGTGATTATCATGACAACTTGAGGACACGATACCTAGTCTTATCTTGGTATTGATTGTAGCAAAATGATCAAAGCCTAAGAACGAGATGCAGTTCCCCTGGTAACCAATCACAAGTCTTAGAGTAGCGCGTCGCGAAAGCTTATTCTCTGTTGCTCTTTAAAGGAGAAGCAAACCTAGTAGGAATATTAATCTATTTTTTTATACTACCCAGCTTGTTGTGCAAATATCTGATGGCAATCTTAGACGTACGTTTATTTCAATGTGCTTATAATACAAGCTTAGTTTGCTGCGAGCTTAGAATTACGTAGTTCTAGAAATATAATGAAAAACAAAACAAAAATAAAACTAAATATTTCTCAAAAATTTTAAATACTAACCTCATACTAAGAAACGTGTTTTTCACTAAATACACCAGTACAATAGTAAAATACTTATAACTCTGATTAATTGAAGAATGTAGTTTCAATGAGACAGAGAGACGTTCTCTCGATAGTTTAGCAGTAAAATTGAGGACTTTTAGCACTAACATTCATGATTTGATATCAACGATGGGCACAGCTCAGATATCTTACTAAGTAGCATTGTGGTTGAAAACATAAACAACAAAGACCCCACCCCGATGGCTCAACGGTAGGCTCGAGGACTTATAACGTTAAAAATCAGGGTTCGAAACCAAGCACTGATTGTCCGTTGTCTAATTTGGCGACTATAGGACAAACAAACGAGATAAGGAAAGCACAACCATATATGTAAGTGTCAATTAACTTAAACATGCCTTGTATTTAAACATGATTGCTAATGAATTCATCCATATCATCAGGTAAGTAGCTTGATTCCGTACATATATCCATATCATTTAGTAACTGGCTTGATTCCGTACATTTATTCAAATAATCTAGTAAGTAGCTTGATTCCGTACATTCATTCATATCATCTAGTAAGTAGCTTGATTCCGTACATTCATTCATATCATCTAGTAAGTAGCTTGATTCCGTACATTCATTCATATAATCTAGTAAGTAGCTTGATTCCGTACAGTCATTCATATAATCTAGTAAGTAGCTTGATTCCGTACATATATTCATATCATCTAGTAAGTAGCTTGATTCCGTACATTCATTCATATAATCTAGTAAGTAGCTTGATTCCGTACATTCATCCATATCATCTAGTAAGTAGCTTGATTCCGTACATTCATATAATCTAGTAAGTAGTTTGATTCCGTACATTTATTCATATAATCTAGTAAGTAGTTTGATGCCGTACATTCATTCTGTTGTGAGTTAAACATATTGAGTTATATTTGAAGTGTAAAGTAGAAATATTCTAGTTGTTATAAGTAATAATAATATATATATGTTTACCAATTTTGTCTTTGGTAATAATATAAAAACGACAGTTGACCTGTAAACGGTAGTGCAGGACGAGGCGGTGAAGCTGGTATGAAATCATTACGGAAAGATACAAAATCAATGTGAAGAAACACCAAGTTATGGGTTTCCTATATCTGCTGTCAGTTTTCTTTCAAAGGCAATTGTTTGTAGGTTTGAAAACATATTGTTTAAATTAAAATTTGGTGAATTTACGATATATTCTAAAAAAAATTTTCTGGGATAAAGACCCTTTATAAGGATAAAGAAAGATGTAGCTTACGTTTATATATATTAGTGTTTTTCGTGACATATAACAGACACAATACAACTGTATGTATATTTATATGCGTTTTTGAAGAATAGACAAAATACTTTATATTGAATCTCTGAAGAGAAAGTTGTCATTTCCATTGGCCAACAGTTTTCAAACCAAAAATGTTTTTCAGAAAAGAAACCATTTATTTTTTGACGTTCTAATGTGTATGCTAATCTTTTTTACAAAGTAATGGATTGAGGTATTTATCTTAATAATTGTAGCTAAAAGAGATGGGTTTGTAGATGCATTATGTGATAGATGTATTAAATCTCAGCCATACCAAGTAAATTGTAATCTTCAGGGACCTTAACTTGCAGCTAAAAGAAAGGGTAAGGAACTCTTAGAAACTCAGTTCTTAAATAAGCATTATTTCTGCTAATTTACATGGCCTTAGAAAGATACTTCTGAGGACAGCGAACTGTGAATGAATGACTCATAATCCTTCTTATAAAGTCACATGAGATGCTGCTTTTGTTTTAGCTATTGTTATTTTAGTTAATATTGATTGATGCACAACTTTTAGCATTTGCTTCAGTACTAATTAACCTAAACCTACTAATCCATAGGTTTTATGGTATAGAATAGAAATATCTCCATGATGGTTTAATAAGCAAAACGGTCACCAAGTCTCCTAGCGATTGTTTTAGTTTTTGTACTATAACTATAATTGATTATTATAGAATTCACTGGCACATAATACGCTATACACATTAGACTATTTGCTCTATCACAAGCTGAGTAGACGTCCAATGATGAGATGTGCTCCGTAAGGAGTTCAATAGATATCGAAATGAAATCCTTTTTCATGTAGGTTAAGGATTCGGGGAGTAATTAATTTAAAGCCCCCCCAGTGGCACAGCGGTATGTCTACGGACTTACAACGCTAGAATCCGGGTTTCGATACCCGTGGTGGGCAGAGCACAGATAGCCCATTGTGTAGCTTTGTGCTTAACTTCAAAAAAAATCAATTTAAAAATTACGACTTGTAAAAAAGGTTTGCATCAGAAAGGACGGTAAGAAAACCACAATTGTAGAATCATGAAATAACAGCATAAAATCATAGTTTTATGAATATTATGAAATATTAATTATTGCTTGATTTTTATTCTAACTTTCAAACTAACGTACGTTATATGACACCGTTTTGCACTAATTGCAGTAAATAGTGTAAACATGTATATATATATATTTGTGAACGAATTTTGTATTTGTTTTGTGTTAAAAGTAATATTCCTTTATCTCCATCTTTACCGTTGCCAGTTATGGCTAATATATTTTAATAGTATTATGTTTCTGCATATAATAAGAAATTATAAAACAAAGGAAGTTAAAATATGCCGTATTCTCTAAAAATTCGACTTTCCATGGCTTAGAGAAACATTCTCTAATCTTTAATGACAATAAAACATAACCACTTTAATAATTCTACGGTCGCCCGTGTTTTTCATCAAATTGTTCTTACATCTATGTTATGGCTTTATCGATCCTTGAAAACACATTCTGACTGAACGATTGGCTTGGAAAATGTCACAATACTCACTGTTATCGTAACCTCATCAAGAACATATTTTCTCCAAATTAATTACTACGAAACTTTGTTTTCGTCCTTAATTATCTAGACGGTAAAGCTTTTATTATAGGGGGTTCGCTCTTCCGCCCAAGACGTGTTCTGGATTTTCGTCGATGTAAAGTTAGGGCAAGGTATATTCTGTAATTTGCATTTCAAATACTCTTTAACAATTTAGCTTTGTATCTCCGGTAGTAAAGGAACAGTTAAAGAATACTTTGCATATGTAGGAAGAGGTATTTCTTTCTTTTTCGTCTTATTTTGTGTTGTTTAATATTTATGGACGCGAGTGTATAATCTTTCTTATCTTTTTTATCGTATGCATGAAAAAAAAATGCTTTAAGGCTTAAAACATAAACAAAAAATGTGCATGAGGATTGCACGACACAACATCTAGCGCTGGTCCAAAATATCACTTGGTTTAGCCTGATTTTCTCTGTATATGATTAATTATAACATAACCTTATTTTAATGTCTTCCTGTAACTATCCGGTATGTCAGAAGACATTCATTTACGTTTTGTTTGCATGTAATTTGGTTCATTTTGATATCCGGATATACAAGATTATAATGTGTAAGGGACTGTCTATATATATATATCAGGATCAGAATAATAAAAAAATTGTGTTTGGACTTTTAGATGCATTATTATATCACACATACACACACATGTAGATATTCAAAAATGTACGCACCACGTGAGTGAATAAAGGTGAACTTTCGATCTCGTAGGGTCACAGCACGATAATGGCTCTTTCCCATATCAGCGGTCAGACAAACGTACACCTGGTGATTAAATACAGTGATATGGAGTTACGCCCTAATCAATATGCTTGTCTTGCTCGGTGTATTAGCACATGAACAGTCCCTGTTAGCACATGAACAGTCCCTGTGGTAGTTTTCCGGTTTAAAAACGATACAATACGAGAAGTTTTTGTAAATTTTTACGACAAACGGTACCAACGGGCATTCTTATTCTTGATACTAACGCCATCTTTCAGCAAATAAAATAAAAAAAGAGACTAGTAAAAGAAATTTATGTGAAACGTGATTCTCAGATCGCAAGACTTAAGTGTTCCTTATTATTCGATTATGGTGTGTTTAACTTTTCTTATCTTGAAGGATTTGTTTGTTTTTGAATTTCGCGCAAAGCTACACGAGGGCTATCTGCGCTAGCCGTCCCTAATTTAGAGGGAAGGCAGCTAGTCATCACCACGCACCACCAACTCTTGGGCTACTCTTTTTTTACCAACAAATAGTGGGATTGACCGTCACATTATAACGTCCCCACGGCTGAAAGGGCGAGCATGTTTGGTGTGACAGGGATTCGAACCCGCGACCCTCAGATTGTGAGTTATCTTGTTTATTTTGTATGCTAAAATTCTTTATTTATTGTTGAAATGCAATAGCGAGACACATACATGTAGAGGAAACCGATCATTATAGCATTCCCAATTTTAGGTAAGGAACTTTTAAGGATTTTTATAGAGAAATAACTAGTGTTGTGGTCATGACCTATTGACTATTTTCATGAAAACCAATCTAATAGGCAATAGGCCCCCCAGTGGCACAGCGGTATGTCTGCGGACTTACAACGATAGAATCCGGGTTTCGATACCCGTGGTGGGCAAAGCAAAGATAGCCCATTGTGTAGCTTTGTGCTTAACTTCAAAAAAACAAAAACAAAAAAACAAACCAATAGGCAATAGTTAAAATAACGAATATTTAAATAAGTACTATAATTGTTTCTTAATCAACCTTTGACTAATTCTTGTTTCAATCCTGAAATCCAGGATTTCAATCCAGGTCTCTAAGAGGAAGTTTTAAGCATACACATCTTATTCTACTTGTGTTTATTTTTATTTCCGGTTACCCGGTAATATATTTTTAATGAACTACCAAAAACCGGAAATTGCCATTACAGTAACTCAGAGACGTTATGGTATACTGAAGAACACATCAAACTGGATTTTAGTTTCCTTCACTTAATTGATTCTCTTTAAGTCCTTCGTATAAAAATATTGACTGGTTATGAGGGCAACAGATCATTTGTTGTTCGAGTGGCCAACATTTGTTTACCGAGGCTGAAGGCTAGAAGAAACAGATGATGAACACACTCACTCCGGTGTGGCAACAACTTATCTTTTGCCAGAAATCGGCAGTTAATAATTTTTTTTATTCTACTCCTAGCATGAATTCTTTTCCGTTTCAATTCGCCGCTGAAATTTCAAACCGTAGGCCTATTTGTAGTACTATTTATTACTACTAGTAGTTACATGGTTATCAAGGACATAGGCTAATTTTATAGACTATTAAAATATTTATATGAGAAATAATTAACTTAATCGAGGATCAAGCCGTGGGGGCGTTATAATGTGACGGTCAATCCCACTATTCGTTGGTAAAAGAGTAGCTCAAGAGTTGGCGGTGGGTGGTGATGACTAGCTGTCTTCCCTCTAGTCTTTCAGTGCTAAATTAGGAACGGCTAGCGCAGATAACCCTCGTGTAGCTTTGCGCGAAATTAAAAAAAAACAAACAAAAACAAACATGAACTTAGTGAAATGCTTATACATGGGAGTACCAGTTTTCCTGTAACTTCGAGTTTATATAAGAAGTTTAATAAAGAGTATGTTTGAAACATGTTTGAGAGAAGTATAAATGGATTAATAACAATTTTCTAGTTGATTGATATAAAAATTATCTTCGATATGTTTTTCCTACCCGTAGTGGCTGATGACTTGATGTATTGTTTCAGGAAGTAGAATCGAGCACCTTGTGCTTCTCAAAATAAGCGCCCATCGAGTTGTTAATGTACCTAAGACGTATATAGTTAAAGGTAACATGACAAATGATCCTGTTATGACACTGAAATGCTCAGAAGGTCTTTGCTTTCCATGGGAGTAATGGCCACCGATGCAGAAGAGGAAAAAAATAAAGTTTTAGAATGACAAGGACAGAAATATAACACGAGAGAGTGATGCTGGCTGACTCTTATTCTCTTAGCGTGTAAAATAAAATATATATATATGTGTGTATATAAAAAGACTAAAACCAAAATTTAGGAGAAATGATGTTCTTTCAAAGTAATATTAATATGTGAAAAATAGTATACTCCTCCTCGATAATAAAAAATCGTACAGTAAAACAACAAAAACCAAAAAAATGGGTAAAATGTTAGGCAGGGAGATAAGAAAAAAAAACGTTGTAAGTAGTAACTTATCATTTTCTCTCGTGCACTAAGAGTTTAGTAAGTAATAAATAAATATATATATATCTTTCAGATTTATATCTGAAACCCAGAGAGAGCCTGTTATCAATGCAGGGTTTGGAGGAAATGTATTGTAAACTAAACACTTCTTCACGATTTTTTTGCGTGTCAGATACAGACGTTGTAAGGGCAACACCCAGGTCCTTCAGCCTTAAGAACTACGTGATAATATATTTAACCAAAATGAATGTTATAAATATTAAACATGTTATATATCAAAGCTGGTCTTTTGTTAAATTGTTAAACATGGACGTGAGGTTTAACGTGATATCATTTTGTTCGCTGTTAATAGTTTCATTTTCACCAGTTTCGAGAGTATTGAACAATTATTTAGTATTTATTAGGGAATTCCTGAACCCAAAAAACAGTTTGTGATGACATGTTTTATTTTATAATTTCCACTTTGTTTTAGATTCCTGGTTTGGGGTCAGAACAACAACTGAGTTTGTGGTTGTAGTTCATGTTAGCTTTCTTGTTATTCTATGGTGCTGGTATACTCAAGGATGATTATACATGTATGTGTATACATGATGACGTTTACCTCTTAACTACCTACATTGAACAAATAGGAAAATTCAGTCTATTTAACAGTATTGAACATTTTCCCGTGATTGGCTTATATCTAAAACGGTTTAATTTTTCAATTTAACGACCTTCACTAGTGTCGAGTTCAAAGTGATATGTGGATATCATGTTTTGTTCACGAGCTCAGCCACATCTTGAATGAATATCATTTGGATATGAAGTATCCAAGTAATCCGGAAATAACAACAGAGTACACAATTGTACATTTTTCCTGCACTCACGAGAGTTGATCAACTGAACGCAGTATTTATCTCATATGTCAATCAAGCGTCATAGATAAATTAACTTCAATAATTTTACTCACATGATAAATGTTGTGTTAGGTTTTTCTTCCAGTTGGGGTTCCACCTTTCTTGTGTTGCTTAAGACGTAAGAAGCGAAAAACGAATTGAAGTCGCTTGTCACCATTTACTACATAGCACATTTTTATGTTATTTTATTGACTTTAATTGTTCTTACAACAATGTACTGTTTTGTTTCTTTGAGAATAATTTCACAAACGAAGATTAATGAAATTTCCCTTTTTTTATAGATACCGGTAAGAAGTAAGTTTCCGGCCTTAAAATGGTAAAATCCAGAATTCGATTCCTCGCTGTATACAGAGCAAATATAGCTCATTTTATAGCTTTGTGCTTAACAATAAATAACCAATTCCATCTTCCCTTCATATATTTCCATTTCATTACACGTTGATTTTTGTATATTGTTTCCTATGCACTTGCTTCACCTTGTATCCATGATCTAGTCTTCCATCTTATCCCTCTTTTTGAGCATCTCAGATGACGTATTGTTTTAATTACATATTTCTTCCTGACTGATCCGTTGATCTTCCTCTTTATGCTTCAATTTTCTTATATGTTTCCTCATAATTATAACCTTGACACATTGTGTCTTTTCGAAATGAATTATCCCACATTTCATCTTCCATCTTATCCCTCTTTTTGAGCATCTCAGATGACGTATTGTTTTAATTACATATTTCTTCCTGACTGATCCGTTTATCTTCCTCTTTATGCTTCAATTTTCTTATATGTTTCCTCATAATTATAACATTGACACATTGTGTCTTTTCGAAATGAATTATCTCCCATTTCATCACAAACGATATACGATGGTTTGTTGTGATCTATCTCTAATAACCATTTCAAGAACCTTATTTGTTCCTTCACCTACGTGGTTCAGCTTTTAAGTCTGAAAGCTTATAACGCTAAAAACCGGTTTTCAATACCCGTGTTGGGTACAGCAGACATAGCCCATTGTGTAGCTTTGTGTTTAACTACAAACAAACAAGTGCTTAATTTTTACTGTTTCTATATTTACTTGCTAACATTATCCCCTTGATTTCTGGTTCGTGCAACATGTTTGCCTTGGCGATGCTTCAAACAGTTCCATTCTTAACTAATAATTGAGAATTTCTTCTTGAATTTTTGCCTGACTGTAGATTTGCGAGTCCAATGTTCGTGTCCCATTACTTTATGCGAATATCCGAAAACAAACGAACTTTTCTGCTTAAACTCAAATTGACTAATTGCTGTAAAACCTCACTTAATGAATTAGTTTATATGTGCTGTGAATTCATCGAGGTTTTAGAAAAAAAAAGCTTAGCTATTTCAATTTCCTCACTTCTTCAAACGTTTGTCTTTAAAAATAAAATGATGCGAAGTTCATTACGTTTTACTCTTCTCTAACAAGTTTACAATACAATTTTTTTTCACAATTTTTCATTCAGAAGTTCTTAATATAGTTAACATCTTCCTAGTAAAACGGATGTATTGAGATAATAAAAATGCAGTCTTGACCAAAATGTTTGCATATTTGTAACAAATAAGACCATTATTATAGAGATGGAATACAAATATACTTAGTGTTGTCAAACTGATAGATACACGGTATATTAAATACCTACATATGTAATTTGTATAATGAGACAGGTTCCATGGACATCAAGAACGATCTATTAGAACAGTAAACAATTTTATCAGACACCTGTAGGAATACGTGTAATTCAGCATTTCACCTATCCTTACCAAAATATGTATAATGACAAAATATAACATCAAATTATTATAAATAGCGTCTGTAGTCTTACATCAGTTCATATTAAACATTCAGTACTTGGTTGGACCTCGTCGTACTCTAATATCCTCAGCAAGGGGGCGTGCTGTCGATGAAGATATTGATGTCATCCACAGTTATTTCATCCCAACTTGTTACTAGAAGGCGCTAAAACTCAGCTACTGTAGTTCTGAGCGACAGTTGTCAATAGGAATACAATCTAGAGACTTTGCTGGCCATGACAGTTTTGTATTTCTTTTCCTAGTCGATATAATTCTGTATAATACGCTCACTGTGGGCAGTGGCATTGTTATCCTGAAGCTCATTGTGGGCAGTGACATTGTTATCCTGAAGCTCACTGTGGGCAGTGGCATTGTTATCCTGAAATCATAATGTTCTTCATATACTCCAGAGAAACGTCAATGGCGCCTTGTACAGGCATGGCACAGAGACGATATTTCAGTCATATGCTAGGGTAAGGTTGGGCAATAATTTTGTGCTTCAGGATAACAATGCCACTGCCCACAATGAGCTTCAGGATAACAATGTCACTGCCCACAATGAGCTTCAGGATAACAATGCCACTGCCCACAGTGAGCCCCATAGCTGCCCAAAAATGTAGTGCACCACCTCCTGTGGGAAAGACAGTCTTCCCTCATCTATATTCCAGGCAGACGATGAACAGGAATTCTACCATCAGCTTTATCAAGCAGGAAACAGGGCTAATCCGAAAAGCTGACATGTTGCTAGTGTCCTAATCCTAAGTTTGCATGCTATCTTGCTCAAGTAACTCTGTGACGGCGGTAAATTCTGGTTAATATCGGTTTTCAGATATTCCTTCTTGCAAAATAACCTGGTTTGGTCAGTCTCCTATTCACTGTTCTTCTGGATATCATAGAATGTATGTGTTCATGTCATTCTTGTCGTAAGGTGTTGCAAGACTTCTTTCGACCTTGATATGCTAACCTGATCAGAACACAGTCATCTGGGACAGTACTTTATCGATGTCTACCAGTAGACTTTTTGGAACAACGTTGTCCGATGACATTTC
>NW_013666056.1:114913-126238 GCF_000517525.1 Limulus polyphemus
GATACTGTTCTGACAATGTCCATCTGCTTCATATCATTTGTGGAGTTTTGCGGATACTTGATTCTATCTGTCAAACACAGTGTGCCTGAATGCTACACGATCTCCATTGCTCATTCCTTATACTTTCTCATCTTTTTTAAACATCAGTACCTTCAATTTCTGCACATCAATATTTAAATTTTGTTTATCACAATGGGCTAGAATTTTATTACATCATGTAAGTCTGCTTATATTATCTTCCGTGCTACAATATCATCAGCGTAAATTAATGAATAAGACTTAATTTTTCCTATCACCACACTGCTCTTCATGACTGAAATAATTACTTTAAATAAGTGGACATGAAATGGACTCTAATGGGCCAAATAATCTTCATTTGTATTCATTCAGTTCTAATGCAGTTATTCGTTTCCATCGTTCCTCACACTTCTGTTCTTTCCATTTTCCAGTAATTTGTTTTCTACCTATTGAGTCAAATGTGGCGCGACATTTTCGAAAAAGGCGTATACTTTTTCATCATACCTCTGAACTCCTTTTAAGCCACTACATTTTATATTTAGACCATATACATGTTCTGCTTTCTTTGTTGGATTAAGCTGGGTCTTCTGGCAATGTTTACTTATTTTCTCTATATAACCTGTATTTAAAAACATAATTCCTCCGTAATGTTTCGTGTCTCTTAATTTTATATTTATGTATATCTTTTTTTTAGGACACTGGAAGTTCTTGCCCCCTTCCATATTTTATTATGTTTGTGAATTAATCCACCAATCCTTCTATTCCATTATAAAGTTGCTTCATTTTGGATTCCACATCATTTTGATGCCTTCTATTCCTTTTGGATCTGGATCCTTATCTTGAATATTTCTGTTCCAGATCTGCTCATTCTCCTTTGTTTTCCTCATTTCCTTCACTATCCGAGTTTACATCCATCTAGCTTAACAAAATGACCTTCTCATCTTGTTTCAGTCAACCACTGAAAGATGTTGTTTTTACATGTGTTCCTCTACTGTTTCTTCACCTTCTTATAACTTCTAGCAACCTCCTTACTACTATTTATATTGTATGTTTCTCTCTTGTTTTGACTCCATATTACTCCTTGCTGTCATTTCACATCTTCTGCTTGTAAACTTTCTTGTTCTAAATTTCACTGCACCCTTTTCTGTTTTCCTAATTCTTTATCTACTTTCCTCTCTACTCATATCTCTTCTGATTCTTTACAGTTTTGAAAATTGTTTTAGTCACCATTGTTCTGTGCCTCTCACTATTTTCCGTATTCAGTTGTTAACCAAATTAGCTATTGGTCTGATTCTGTTCGTTATCTTACCCGTTATCTCACGTACTTAGCAGATTCCGAATCCATAGAGAATAATATAATCAATTACTGATGATCCTTAAACAAGTCTAAGTTCCATCATGCTACCTCTTTTCCTATTCCATCATCACAGTAGGTTCTTCTTCCATTCATTCCGTACCTTTATCTTAACACAATATAATCTTCCAACTTATTTATCTCGCATCTTATTTCTAGCACATCATCCTGATTGCATCTTCCATTGCTTTGAGTCTCATCAGACATCCCGAAAACGTTTCTTTAAAAAATTATCATATCCATTTAATCATTGGCGGTATTATATCTTGCACTTTTATCAGTGTGTATTTTCTTCCACAGTGGGGGCAGCGGTACGTTTAGGGACTTACAAAACTCAAATCTGGTGTTAAGTTCCCCGCAATGGACACAGCAGATAGCCCAATGTGGCTTTGCTATAAAACAAACAAATCAACCTCCAATAGCTCGGGGGGGTAAGTCTGCAAGGTTAAAACGCCAAAAGTCGAGTTTTTATATCGCTGGTGGGTAAAACGCAGATGACCCATTGTGTAGATTTGTGATGAAATTTTGCTTATATTTTCTTGTGGTTCTACCAATACAGTCAACTAAAGGTCTTTAATAAAAGTCCCAAATTATATTCCATTTTTCCTTTTCCATTCTTTTCTACTTCCTCATTATCTTCACTTACCAGAACCCCTTCTTCAGTCATCGCCATCCTGTTCAGCAGCTTTTTGAATTCCTATGTAGTTCTAACTTCGTTTTCTTTTTCTCAAGGATGGATCTTTGTCCTTCAGTAACTAGTTTATCATAGTGTTCTTTTACTTTCTTTATTTGCACTTTGCCCTCCAGTGGCACAGCGGTATGTCTACGGACTTACAACGCTAGAATCCGGGTTTCGATACCCTTGGTGGGCAGAGCACGGATAGCCCATTGCGTAGCTTTGTACTTAATTACAAACAAATAAACTTCGGGTTTTCCTTGCTCCTGCTAAGTAATCTTCATCCTTAGAAAGAAAATAATGACACTTTTATCTTTATCCTTTTCGAATTTTACCAATACTGGTCCTTCCCACTTTCCCTTTTATCAATCTCAATGGACTTCTTCACTTTCTGTTGGTTAGAATCCATACTTCTTTTGGATTATCTGCCTAAACACCTGTTTCAATTTTTGGTGTTTCTTTCTTTTTTATTGTATTCTTTTGAGTACTAAATTTTGTTTTCACTGCCTATTTTTCATTTCAGCAATTTATTCTTTTCAATGCTCCATCCCTACTCTATTTCTTGCTGCTTACTTTTTTATAATCTATCCTTCTGTTCTTTTTAAATCTTCTGTTGTAACTCTGACACCTGTATTTCTTAATAATTTCACTTTTCTTCCTAATATATTTACTTCTTATAAAATTTATTTCAATTTTTGCCACACTTTTTTTTTCCAGTTCTTTTGTTTTCTTCCACGTCTTGACCAGTCACAGTGTAACCTTTTCTAATCCTCTTCTTTCTCACAACTAGTATTGGCGACTAGTATCTTGGTGATTCGTTTAAATGAATTGATCTCCTTAACTTTCTTTGTAAATTAATTTTTTTTTCAATCTTGAACGCTTGCGTTTTTTTCCTGTTCTTTATTTTTTATAGATTTTAGACTAAAATTGTTTTTTCTTCTGTATTTTAACATATTTGTTCTTACCTGTTTCATAATAATTATCTTATCTCTATAACTTATGGACTTATTTGTTCCTCGTTTTAACTCGTTATCTTTCTTCTGTACAACATTACTTTTTCTTTTGTAATTGTTATCCTATTCATCTTTAAGTTGTTTCCTTTACATTGTTAACTTTTTTTTATACTTAAAACAACACTACAGCCGGCTAAATCGCTGTCAGTTCCAATTACCCCTTGTTATACTTGCTACTTGTTCTCTGTCCTTTTCCTGAAATTCTCCTCTTTTAAATATTTTTCCTAATTGTCCATAACCAATCTCTATGTGCTCTTCACCACTACTGTGATTACAAGAACTATCTATCTGTTTTTTTTCCTTTCAGAATCTTTGAAGCTGTTCAAACGTATCTGGTCGTTGCTGTTACCATAAACATACTTTGTCCTCTTGTCTTAATAATTCAGATTATTTCGTAATATAATAGTAGGTTTCTCTTAGAATACAACGGATATTTGTAGTGTAAAATACATTTTAAAAGTGTAATATGAGCATTAATGAATAACTGAGTGAATTATCAAAGCTTATATAGTCGTGACACCTAGATTAGTTTGGTTATTGTTAAGCGCAGAGCTACACAGTGGGCTATCTGTGCTCTGCCCACCAGGATATCGAAAACCGATTTTTTAGCGTTGTAAGCCTGCAGTCTTATGGATGAACCACTGAACGTATGCCACCTATGGTATTCCTTTGTGTGGGAAGTTGGTTACTCAGAGTTAAAAGACAAAAGAAGCTTAACCGATTGTTACACGACTGGGAAAAATGTAATTGAACATTAAATTAAAGAATTTTGTTTTATTTATTTTTTCATTTAGATAGTTCACGTATACATATTACATGTTGGTTTGTCCCATTGTCATATTTTTATTTTTATTTGAAGGTTCAAAGTTTACATAGAACATTTATTAATTTTTAAGTCCTTATGAAAATATTGTAACTGGCAAGGTAAGAGTTATTTAATTGTTCCCTTTGTCCTGGTAGCTTAAATGATAGATCTCCAGCTTCAGAGCTTTGTGGTGTACCTCGTGTCCAAGGTTCAAACTCCACTAAGGGTAAGTTCTTGAACATCCTATTGTAATATGTTAACAAAGAATACAATTAGACAATAGCGCTATCCTTACAAACAGTTTGTAAAATTGGTTTGCTTTCTGTAAATTTGTTACCTCATCTAATTATGTTTTTAACTCTGGGAAAACCAGCTGCCTGAAGTAACTAGAGGTTCGAAGTGTCCTAATTCAGGGTAAAGGAATGTGAAAAGATGTAGAATTCACATTAAAATAAGACGTTCTTCTTTATATGTAAGTTGGGCCCGGCATGGCCAGGTGGTTAGGGCACTCGACTCGTAATCTGAGGGTCGCGGGTTCGAATCCCCGTCACACCAAACATGCTCGCCCTTTCAGCCGTGGGGGCGTTATAATGTGACAGTCAATCCCACTATTCGTTGGTAAAAGGGTAGCCCAAGAGTTGGCGGTGGGTGGTGATGACTAGCTACCTTCTCTCTAATCTTACACTGCTAAATTAGTCCTACTTTGCTAAATTAGGGACGGCTAGCGCAGATAGCCCTCGTGTAGCTTTGCGCGAAATTCAAAAACAAACAAACAAACAAATATGTAAGTTGTGTTTACAAGTAGAATGGAGGAGGGTTCCAAAATTCGCAGTCTTGTATCTTAAGATCGATGAAAGCTACAAAATGAATTTGCCCACGTAAACTGTGATGCCACTTTTTTGCGTTAAATGATGTGGCGTATTGAACTTGTTTTATTGTCCAACAAACACAAAATACAATGACTTCTGTTTGAAGATTCATTAACAATCATGATGCGGATCTACTTTGTTTCTGTGATTCCTGTTTCGATGAGGCTTCAAACTGTTTGCATTCGATATTAAGTTCATTTTGGATTAGATTTTACACAACAGAACAAATAAAAAAAAAGGAGTTTGATTTCTCACTCCAACTGTATTTGTTTAACTAGTCTGTATCCGGAAATATGTTCTTTTGTTCCTGCTGTTGTTCGTTTCTTTTTTCTTCCCTAGGTCCTTTTGCGCAACGTTATTTGCATATGTCTTTGTTCTAAATTTACTTTCATATGACCAGTTGTATGTATAGATTTTCTCTGCAATAATATGTAGCTTAATTCTTGAGTTAAGCTGTATGAGGAACAACAACACATTTTTCACGCCAACAAGAAAACCAGGACATGATTTGTTACTGCTTCAGATATTATTCTTACTTTCTGTTTTATTCACGTCGTTTACATCCGGGTTGTAGTTGAGGAAGCATATTAGAATTCATGAAAATGCTTAAGATTTCAAAGAACTGTAAAACCACTTGCTGAGTTACTTTGAATTCATTGCGAAGTAGTTAGGGACATGTGATAAATACAATTAATACTGTTATGGAAGTGGCGCTAAACGTTTAATTATTTTCTGACTTTAGACAAATAATTATTGACTGCGAAACGCCTGCAACTTTCGTATTCTAACATCATGTCTAGTTGATATCATGTTATGAAAGTGGAGCTAAAAGTTTAATTATTTTCTGATTTTAGACAAATAATTGTTGACTGCGAAACGCCTGCAACTTTTTTATTCTAACATCATGTCTAGTTGATATCATTAATAAAAATCCGCTTCATACTCAATTTATTCCGTAACAATGGTTTCCAAAACATCCATCTATACGCTGACATTTCCATAAGTATCGTTACTATCGTAACAAAAGTCTATTTACCCTATTACCTATGAAAACTGGTGGGTAACAGAAATAATCTAGAAGAACCGAAAGGTACAGCTTACTAGATGTAAAACACAATCTACTTTCCATCAGCTCTCTTGTCTGCCAAATTTCATTGCAATGTAAAACGCCATCCATCTTCCATCAGCTCTCCTGTTTGCCAAATTTCATTACAATGTAAAACGCCATCCATTTTCCATCAGCTCTCCTGTTTGCCAAATTTCATTGCAATGTAAAGTCTCTCGCGGTATTTCTGTAGTTTTTAATATATCTAACAGCTTTAATAGAATGTAGATATTCGCCTGTTCGATACCTCAAGGATGCAAGACTTTAGTGGACATATGTAAAACACACGTCATCACCAGATATAACCGCTCTGAAACTAGATCATTTGTGAATATCACTATTATATGTTGTTCTAAATCCAATGAAGTTGACTTTAATATAATATTTTGTGGTACTCGAAAGCTATACATTTGATTCTTTTTTCTTTACCCTAAGGACTTGAAATATGTATTTGGGATCAGTTGTATGTAGTCAACTATTGTGAATATATTTCACAAATAAACTGACTGCTTTGTACGATGGAATGTCACTCTAACTGAGTCAATTTTGTTAAGAATTTGTATCTCAACAACTCAGTTAACTGTGACAGTTTCGTTAAAAACCTAAATTAGACCATTTTTTACTGTTCTATGTTTACGTAAATACCAGTTTAGGTAATAATTCCTAAACTATGTAGTTTAAGTGATGTAATTTGACAGCAACTTAAGACAAATTAGAATGAATTGCAGCATATCTTACCTTATTTTGTAGGTCTTTTTTATAGGCTGGGCGTGGTCTATAGTTAGGGTACTGGACTTTGAAACCGAAGGACCATGGTTCGTGTCCTGATGATGCAAAATCGAGCTCCAACTTTGATACTGTGGGTGTTTTATAAGAGGACAGTTAAGTTATGTCGAGAAGCTCAAGACTTCTCTCTAGGTGAGGTTCACTAGCTGCTTTCTCTATAGTCTATCAGTTAAAAACTAAGAAAAGACAGCACACATAACTTTTGTTTATCTTTGCACGAATATACAAAAGAAAGAAAATTATAAATTTAGATCATTGTGAATGATTACGAAATTGATTCTCCTTTCGATATCTCGGAATTAAGCTGAAGAGTGTGATGAGTTATCTAATTAACACTATTAATAATATTTTCAACACCTCGTTACTAAATCAAAGAACGCATATTTCCAGTTAAAAAAATGTATTGTTAACACGAGAGCCAATAGTGCTAAAACGTAATTTGCAATAATAAGAAAACGCAAGTACAAAAAAAAAATGATGCCAAACTGTTTAAACCTGCACCTATTCTTCTTACAATCGATAAGGATAAACAAGACAACAACTAACAAAGACCTGATCTTTTAGTAACTTACAATGTTTAACTCAATATAATCGCGGTTGGTTTTAATGTGATTTCATAAAACCTCAGCAATACGATTGAGACGTTCATACTTGTCTGTTAGCATCGTTAGCTATTACCAGTCACCTATAACATCAAAATTAGATAAAATTTGTTGTTCTAGGCTGGCTGGTATCATTTCGTATGGATGTAAAATATTAATGTTATCGGAGTCAATACGGGGATTCAGCAAGAAGGATACGTATGGATTTAACACCAACTTTGTGCATTTACTACGATATTCGTTCGTTACCAGAACTCATTGGATAGATATTATTTCAACAGCCATAGGCTTAGCTGAAACAGTATTGAAAGGTTTTTTATTAAAACTCCAACTATGTCAGCTTCACTACAAGTCTAATATCTACCAGTCACCAATTTTTTAGGCTAAAGAAACAGTGATGAGGCAGCAGAATAAAATCATTAATAGTCTATAACACGTCATTCTCAAGTGGCCCCAGTGGGGGGGGGGGGTGTTGGGATTACTATAGAATAATGTTTTGTTGCATTTCGTTATCACTATATCACTGTTTGCATCTGTCAGATTCCTGTTCCTATCCATAATGTATAAATATAAAACATATTACCTCTATAGCGACGCATACAGGAAGATTCATTGTACATATCTGGGAAAATCATGAAATTGTATATGAAACGGGCCGGGCGTGGCAGTTTGTGTGTTTGTTTGTTTGTTTTGAATTTCGCGCAAAGCTACACGAAGGCTATCTGCGCTAGCCGTCCCCAATTTAGCAGTGTAAGACTAGAGGGAAGGCGGCTAGTCATCAACACCCACCGCCAATTCTTGGGCTACTCTTTTACAAACTAATAGTGGGATTGACCGTCACATTATAACGCCACCAAGGCTGAAAAGACGGCATGTATGGTGGGATCCGCAGATTGCAAGTCGAGCGCCCTAACCCCCTGGCCATGCCGAGCAGGGCGTGGCAGAGTGGTTAATTTATTGAGCTATGAATCCGACGGTTTACAGTTTTCGTCCCACTTGAGTATAATCATGCTACGCATTTTGGAGCTGTGTACGTGTTATAAGAATGATTGAGAAATCCCAATATTTGACTAGAGTAGCTCAAGACTGATGGTGAGTGGTTTTTTAACTAGCTGGCTATCTTCCCTTTGATTACACAACACCGGTTCATTATTTAACCGAGATGCAATATAATCCTAGCTAGCACGTATAGTAGTCCTCTAAACAGAAATAATTCAAAAAATAAAATAACCTTTTCTTAAGGTTAAAGGTCACAAGTTGATAAATAAAAACGATCATTTGAAAAAAATAACCTTTAAAAGAAAGATAGAGTTGTGCTAGGGGGTAACATAAAAATGAGTAAAACTGAGATGTGTTTATTATGTGAAAACAATTATACTACCGAATGGATTTTTTCTGATCCCGTCGTATATCGATTTTTGGCTAGAGGAGACAACTTCCCATAGACTTAACTAAGTGTTCTATTTAAGTGTTGGCCATACACATGGTGTTGCGCGATCAGTTAAGGCAGGGTTCTAATCAACGGTCTGTGCTCTCGTTGTTTTTTACTCTAAAGGTAATGGCGTCCTACTCTCGATGTTCTTCACCAGATCGATCCACTGGTATATTGTGTTGCTGTGTGTATATTGAGGTTTTGGAAATCACTAGAGAGCCATTACTGTAGCGTTGTTTTGCTTTCATTAGAATGTCGTATGGAAACCTTGCCATAACTAACATAGTGTAGCCTGTAACTAATGGTTGAGGTAATGATGCCAGGAGTAACTGTGAGGACAACGGGTTACCAGTAAAGTTTGTAGATTAAAAATTTCCGATTAATGAGTGCTAATAATTTAATTAATCTCTTGCAAGACATGTTTCGTTGCCTTACCGATTATATTCTGGCACATGTTTCCATTTTTAGTGGACACTGATATTCTATACGTTGTAGCATGGCCATGAAATTGTCATTATTCATCTTCCGAACCACAGGATAATCTATATATCACTTAGTTATTTATTGCCAGGTGGGATTTTTTTTTCCAAATATGCTAGCCCTAAACCACCAAAAGAGAATGAGATTTATTTTCCACATTGATTGTAACACGGATTGTGCTTCTCTATCGTGTTCGGCGCCATGTGATGTTTTTAGCATCGTAATATTTAGAATAAAAATAATCTAATTATGTTAAACAATATTTACTTAATTCCATAAGATAAGTCATGAAATAAAAAAAAATAATGTTACTGCTTCACAATTATTAGAATATTATTAGCCTGAATAGTCTTGGCATTAAGCGAGAGGCCTTCGGCCTTAGATACAGCAGACATAGTGATAAGTATTAACTTATGTTTCTGTGGGACGAGCACGAGTGTTCATGTTATCAATACAGTATTAACTTGTGTTTCTGTGGGACGAGCACGAGTGTTCATGTTACCAATACAGTATTAACTTGTGTTTCTGTGGGACGAGCACGAGTGTTCATGTTATCAATACAGTATTAACTTGTGTTTCTGTGGGACGAGCACGAGTGTTCATGTTATCAATACAGTATTAACTTGTGTTTCTGTGGGACGAGCACGAGTGTTCATGTTATCAATACAGTATTAACTTGTGTTTCTGTGGGACGAGCACGAGTGTTCATGTTATGAATATGGTATTAATTTATGTTTGTGTGGGACGAACACAAGTGATCATGTTATCAATACGGTATTACCTTATGTTTCTGTGGGACGAACACGAGTGTTCATGTTATCAATACAGTATTAACTTATGTTTCTGTAGGACGAACACAAGTGTTCATGTTCGTCGGCCTAAGATACAGCAGATATAGTAAGGTTGATATCTTATTACACACTCTCCTTTACTTTCACTGAAAAGTACCGATTAATAATTATGGAACAAAATAAAAAATTAATAACATAATATCAAGAAATTCGGCCTAAGAGTAATGAAACGCTTTATAATAATTCTAATTATAACTGTCAATTTTTCAGATTGTACAAAGGAAGTGCATCGTTGAACCAACTTGAACATATAGACGTGTCGTTTCCGATATCGGTTTTTCTTTTATTTTTCGTTTGTGGAGTTATCTGTTTTTGTTTTTGTTTTTTTCTTGTTATAACAAATGATGAAAATTTCACATCTGACTTTAAAGATAGAACACAAGACTTACATTTTCTTTTCTAGAACTTGTGAAAGCATTCTTTATTCTGTGTGCATCGCACTCGTATATCCCGTATGATATGCACTTCTGAACACACTCTCTGAGATTTAGTAGCAAGCTTGAGAGCTTATAACACTAAAATTTGGGGTTCGATCCATGCAGTGGTTACAGAAAAGAAAGCTGTTTCGATGTGATAAACAATTGTGATTATCCACTCTTTGTGAAATGACAGTCAATTAAAAGGTACAAGAACATTGTCAGGATCTGTTTGTTTACTTTAGAGCAAAGCCACGCTGTGCTATCTGCTGTGTCTACCGCACGATATCGAACTCCAGATTTTACCAATGTAAGTACTAGTCGTACTGCTATCCCACTGAGGATCCCTCAGGAAGTGACAAAAACATCTAATTTTTTGCTATAATTAATGAACACAGTACAATTGATAAAATAATGATAATATGGATGGTATATCGTTTTAGTTCCGATTGTGTTAGGTGTTAATCGTATTTCTTCTGTGACAAGTGGTTTATGTGATTTTGGTTCTAACAGTGTTGATAAACCTGAGGGCCTCATCCCCTGCATCATTAAATATGTTTCAAATACAACTCATTTGTATAAAAATGTATCATTTTTGGTTTACGGATGATAAGGATCCTTAATGGTGTTTGATGACCTCAACCATAACCCACACATTAGTGCAATTTCCCACTGCTGGTATATAGCCTTGGTTTATCAGTGTCATTTTGTAATTAAATTAGTTTCTCAACAAAGAAACATGTTGTTACACTTAAAGGAAATATTTCCGAAAGCTTAAGCATCCAATCAAACCCCAAACTTTCTTTAAAAATATATTGGCAGAGGTCGCTATGTATTTTAACGTAAATCAAACTGATACATTTCTAAATAAATGTATGTATATGTATGTATATATATATGTATGTGTATATATATATA
>NW_013666056.1:127238-130650 GCF_000517525.1 Limulus polyphemus
TCATTTAAACACCAAACTGTATTCAATGCAACACAACTAAAGCAACTGACTGGTTACATATAGGATTCAAACCTTATCTTGAGTGGAAGCAGAAGTTGCTCTAACTTCTATTTAGAACAACACATCCAAACCAAGTGATTAGTTACTTTTATAGGTTTCGTGTCTGATCCCGAGTTTGGTTAGAATATATCCTAAGTCATATTAAGTTCAATACTAATAAAACAACTTGGAAAATGTATGTAACTGAAAGCATACGAGTCCTTTGTAAGTGCAATAGTTTTTTTTTACATGTCGTTATTAGCAGGAAATGGTTAAGACTAATTATATTGGAACACAGAAAATAATACTGCATATAAGGTATTACGTCATCACGTAATAAAACACTTGAAACTTCGAGTAACACCTCAGGTAAAACGTTTTATTCGTAGCGTATGAAACTTTGAAAGAAAAGGTCTCAGAATTTTTTAATATTACTTCTATCTAAACAGACTGAAAAATAATCTTCATTTCTGAAAGTCTCTCATATACATTTCAAACGGAGTATGGAACCTCATTTACTTTAAAACCTTTCCAGAAAAAAAGGAATTAATTTAAGCAAGTTAAAGCTGAGTGCGCTATTTATAATATTCCTGTTCACATTAATAAAAAAGATTTAGAACGTTTAATGTTTCAAAAATTTACATTAGTATTAAGTAAACAGTTTTCCTTAAATAACATGAAGTAGTCATTGGTTTTGTTTTTAATCTCCCCTATCATATAAACAAGCTGACGCATTAAGTCTGAACTAGACTTTTCTACATGCGTTCTGAAGCATCTCTTACTTAGATTATGTATTTAGTTTGACCTAGTCGTTTCTTGAAGTAGCTGTGAAATAAACCATATGATTAATTAATTACATTATAATATTACTTGTATTACCAGTGTTGGTTTATTTAGGTTTTGTAAACAAGCGTATTAAAAGTTTTAAGACAAGCTCCTCACCCCTTTTTCGACAATGCAGTTTCTACGAATAATTTATGTCCGAGATAATAATCTCTAACAACGTGTTCCTACAATATTTTCATAAAAATAAAACGGCAGAGGTCGCTAAGTAGATTTATGAAGAACTGAGAGAATTTTTTCATGTACGAGATGAAACAGTTACGTGTATTCGTTTAATAACTAGTAACAACATTCTTCATGAAAAAAATTATCTTATCCGATTTTCTTACTTTTCTCACATAACTAGAACGCGTTATCATCACGTTTGTTATTTAAATGTCCTTATGTCTAATACTCGACATCTTGCACGCTTTATGTATTCGTAAATTTGTTGAAGAAAGGAGTTATGTTTATGATTAAATTAATTTGGTTCTAATACAAATATTAGATGTTATTTGTCTGCTTGAAACTTGAGGAGTTTGATATCACTGATGTTTTAAACCTTATGTTTCTGTGGAGTGTTTATGTTGTCAATACAGTATTAACTCATATTTGTGTGGGTCGAGCCCGAGTGTTTATGTTATCAATACAATATTAATTTATGTTTCTGTGGGATGAGCACGATTGTTTATGTTGTCAATACAGCATTAATTTATGTTTCTATGGGACGAGCACGGGTGGATAAAATGAAAATTGTCAAAATATTATATTAATTAAGCCTCTCTCAACCACGTGTTTCACAAACAAATGAGCGAAGGACAAAGAAACATGTATAAGGCAAGATTCATTACCCATAATTATTTAGGTTGTTATAATAAATGGTTGTGCAAAAGCCCGGTTGCACGTACTTGATTATGTATGTAGAGTATTTTAGTTGACAAACCGAACACTGGTGGCGCAATTGCCTTTTTTTTTGTTCAGTTTTACTCATATCTCCCAACGTTTTAAAATAAACAAAACAGGTTTCCTTATTTTCATGCTAGGAAATTGGTCTCTCCCAATGTCAACTTTAAACGACACCCATAAGAGGAAATAAACATAGAGAAGATAGCTACCGTAGTGAGTGTAAGCTTTATCTGGTGGGCTTCCTTTAGGCAGTTTTATAGTTGATGTTTTTCTCGAGGGTGGCGTTGTGCTGTTTGCTAAGGTAGTCATAGTTCCGACTGAAATTTATGTCTACGTATCTACTGTTCTATAGAAGCTTCTGGATTATATTTGATAATACTTCCACAGACAGAAATAAATTATCACCAACGTTGAAAACCTTCATGCAAAGTGCAGTTAAATTTGTAACGACAAGAGTATGAGACGTAGACTTTGCTGGAAAAAAGTACATGGTTTTACTGTAGTAAATTTCAAAAGAGTCGTCAAATATTTTGTTGCACAAAAGTAATCTTCTTTTTCATACATATGGTGTTATGAAATGTCTCTTACTCGCAAAGTAATCTCATATTTATATAGGAATTTCAGGAATAATTAGTATTGATACTACTAATTCATTCTTGTGAATTATTCAGCCAGACAAGCTATTTTAAAATAATAAATGTGAAACCAATCTATCCTTCGATTTATCATTGGTTACTGAGTTTTAACAGTGAAAAATATTAAATATAATATTATTAAATTATATATTAAAATATAATATCATTATATTATATATTAGGATATTATATCATTATATTATATATTAAAATATAATATCATTATATTATATATTAGGATATTATATCATTATATTATATATTGAAATATTATATCATTATATTATATATTAAAATATTATGTCATTATATTATGTATTAATATATAATATTATTATATTATATATTAAAATATTATATCATTATATTATATATTAAAATATTAATATTATTATATTATATATTAAAATATTATATCATTATATTATGAATTAATAAAATGTTAATCATCAAAAATACGAATGAAATGTTTGAAAAATAAACATCATTCAATAAAGGAAGAATAAATAAGAAATATATTTCTACAATTATATTGGTTTTTCTATCTCCCCCTCCCCTCCACTAGTGGCTCAGAAGTCTTATAACGCTGAAAACCGGGTTTCGATACCCATGATGTGTACAACACAAATAGCCTATTTTGTAGCTTTATCCTTACTTTAACAGTAAATAAAGAAAAAGAAAATAAACCATATGACCATATTTTATTACATTACATAGTCGTATGTAATGCAATCTACGCTAATCGTTGTGAACATATTCGCTGGTTACTCATAGCAAGTTCACTGTAGCGCTCGTGAAGACGAAATTGAGACAAGAATTACTCCGTCCGCCCATCTCTTCATCTTTTGAATAAAAATCGATCAGTATACAAGATTCACGTATTTTCATGTCTTCCACTGCTATATCCAGATCATTTTTATGTCAGCCACGACTTAAGTGTGTGTGTGTGTGTGTGACTCCTGCTAGTATTGTCAGTAAAATCTTAAGATAAACACATATAGAATAGTCAA
>NW_013666056.1:130954-137547 GCF_000517525.1 Limulus polyphemus
TGTGTTTTAAAACATGTTTTGGGTTCACTCTGTACAGGTTATTTGAAGTGAAAACAAACAGAAAGGACAGTTTGTAAGACATATTTATGTAGTCGTTCTTTTATTTCGCTTGGCCCCTGAAATATTTGATCCGTGACATCGATATTAATATAATCAGATTCTGAAATATTTGATCAATGACATCGAAATTAATACAATCAGATTCTGAAATATTTGATCCATGACATCGAGATTAATATAATCAGATTCTGAAATATTTGATCCATGACATCGAGATTAATATAATCAGACTCTGAAATATTTGATCCATGACATCGAGATTAATACAATCAGATTCTGAAATATTTGATCAATGACATCGAAATTAATACAATCAGATTCTGAAATATTTGATCAATGACATCGAAATTAATATAATCAGATTCTGAAATATTTTATCTTGATAAAAACTAAGTTCATTTAGATTGTGTAAAATTATAAGTAATGTGAGGTAAGGGTATTCTGAGAATATCTATATTTATCAATATTTTATAAATATGGCGCCGGATGGCCATCTGGTACAGCTATGTATTTCGGTGCTAACGAGCCGGGTTCGAATCCCTGCAGTACCACAAAATATTCCTTGCACTTTAAGCCACGGGTGCGTAATAAGAATAAAAGTAAAGTCTTTAGGGTGGATGGTAGGGTTGTATTAAGTAGCTGAATTTTTTCTGGTGAATAGATGAAAATTAAGAATGATGCCAGATAGCATTAGTAGCTATGTCATACATACAAAAACAACATTTAATAAAAATATGGTTTCGGTGGTATACCAAAAATACAATTGAAATACATTATTTCCAACGTCTAAGCCAAGCATGGCCCACTTGTTAGCTCTTCGGTCTAGGGATTTGTGGATATATTACACCTTCCCCCAAAAATAAAAATAACAGATTGTGTTCCAAACTTTGGGGCCGTATAAGTGCGACAGTCAAATCCCATTATTTGATGGGGGGTGTTGGTCTTCCCTCTAGCCTATCAGTTCAAAGTCAGGAACGGCTGGTGCACACAGCTCTTCAGTATGTTGATCTTCCCTCTAGCCTATCAGTTCAAAGTCAGGGACGACTGGTGCACACAGCTCTTCAGTATGTTGATTTTCCCTCTAACCTATCAGTTCAAAGTCAGGGACGACTGGTGCAGAGAGCTCTTCAGTATGTTCATCTTCCCTCTAGTCTATCAGTTCAAAGTCAGGGATGGCTGGTGCAGACAGCTCTTCAGTGTGTTGATCTTCCCTCTAGCCTATCAGTTCAAAGTCGGGGACGACTAGTGCAGACAGCTCTTTAGTATGTTCATCTTCCCTCTAGATTATCAGTTCAAAGTCAGGGGCGGCTGGTGCTGACAGCTCTTTGGTACTTTAACTCGAATATCCGAAAACAAGTAAATGAACAAGCTGTTATCTATAGTTGCAAGTTATGCGCTGTTGTTTGTACTGTGTTTTATGGTATTTTAATGTAGGTCCTGTCATCTTTGGCTATAGGTCAGTATTTCAATGATAAATTATATTGTTAACAGCATATCGTACGGCGTCCCGAGATAATTCAACATCACAAATTGATATTGCAGTTACAGTTCTTATAATTAATAACGTGTAAATAAATGACGTAAAACTGGGATTGAAAGAAGTATCTGAAAAATTCCGCAATTTTTATATGAAACTGTAGTTATCTGGGTTTTGATTTTCTTTTGTTTTAGCCTGTTAATTTTACCTGCATTTTTTGTCTTAACCTGATCATTTGTAAGTAGAATTTTTGTCCCTTTTGGCTTAGCCTAATTATTTTGATTCGGTTTTTGTCTTGGCCTGCTTATTTAACTAGACTTTTTATCTTATGTGGCTATCTTAACTAATCTTTTTTGCCATAGCCTGGCTATTTTAACTAAACTTATTATCTTAACCTTGTTATTTTATCAAGTATTTTTGTATTAGCCTGTTTTTTTAACTAGATTGTCTGTCTTAGCCTGGTTATTTTATTTTCACGAATTGTTTTGTTTTAAAGTTAAAATAACCAAGAGAAGACAAAATGCCTATTCAAGATAACCAGGCTAAAACAAATAACTTAATCAATTAATATATCCAAGAAGACAAAAAGTCTAATTAAAAGCGCTAGGATAAAACAAACAGTTTAGTTAAAATAACTAAAAACATAGGCTGCTTGTTTTAGCATGATTATTTTAACTAAATATTTTATCTTAGTCAACCTGTTGATGTTATTTCAGTTTTTACAATTTAAGTTTCAAAAGTTCCCTTTAAGTTTTATTCACTGTTATTTTCTCTGACGTTTTCTTGATAGTGACTTGAAACTTTTGACGTTCGAGGTTGTTTAAAGAAACCACACTGGTCGTATAATCCCGGGAAAAATAATATAAAAGAAATCCTCGTTAAGCCTTAAAAATCCAAATCCAAAACATAAATACAAAAGAGTTAAGAGCATCCAGAACATAAGCTCAGCAGGAATCTGGGTACACAAATAGCTAGATAAAAGAAGTGTATTTTCTCGTTACATACAAGTTATTGGTTACCATATCAACATTTGTTTTATTACTCTATCTCAAGACCATACCTGCGAACTAGATACTACTGTATTTAATTTCGCAACGGTTTTCAGTTAACTAATGAATAAGTCTCCATTTTCCAACTAATTAGTTGATGCTTTTTTATATTGTATTAATTTAAGAAGTATTCATACGACCTCTGAACAGTCATGCTGTACTTTTCTCTTATTTTAGACTTTATGTTCAAATAAAACTTTCTTATAATTACTTATTCTTGTTTCTTATGGCAAAAAGTTGATCTACTGAGAAAAAAAGGTTCTAATCGAAACTAATATTATCTATTTATGTACATCACGTTCATAAACATGAAACTTGTATAAGAGAAAAATGTTTAACATTTTTTACTTTGAGCAATTAACAACAAAATATTACAATATATCTTAGAATATTTGACGTAGATCATTGGTAGCTATTATAACATAACTTACACGTTTATTTAGCTGTGATATCATGCTTTACACGTTTATGTAGCTATTATATCATACTTTATATGTTTAATTAGCTATGAGACCACGCTTTCCACATTTTTGTAGCTATATTGTATCATAGATTACACGTTTACGTGTCTATTGTACAATAATTTATACGTTTATATGGCTATTGTACCATGCTTTACTCGTTTTTGTATATATTGTACCATAATTCACACGTTTATATCTCTATTGTACCATTCTTTAGACGTAAAGTTATGTATTTATTGCACCATAATGTATACGTTTATATGGCTATTGTACCACAATTTACATATATGTAACTACGATATCATTATTTACACGTTTATATAGTTATTATATCATAATTTACACGTTCATGTAGCTATAGCACCATGATGTACACGTTTATTAATGCGAGGTCGAAGAGTAAAGTAAAAGATATAATCATTATCGTTAGCATTAAGAAATTAGTGTTAAATGAACTGCTTATATCAGTTTAATCACAGCAGCACCTATCCACCACTGAGATATAAAGAAAGTGTAAGTTAAGTAATTACATACCCATCGAATAGTAAAGATGGTATATACTTTGTAAGTTAAGTAATTACATACACATCGAATATTAAAGATGGTATATACTTTGTAAGTTAAGTAATTACATACCCATCGAATAGTAAAGATGGTATATACTTTGTAAGTTAAGTAATTACATACACATCGAATATTAAAGATGGTACACTTTGTAATTTAAGTAATTACATACCCATCGAATAGTAAAGATGGTATACACTTTGTAAGTTAAGTAATTACATACCCATCGAATATTAAAGATGGTATACACTTTGTAAGTTAACTAATTACATACCCATCGAATAGTGATGATGGTATACACTTTGTAAGTTAAGTAATTACATACCCATCGAATAGTAAAGATGATATACACTTTGTAAGTTAAATAATTACACACCCATCGAATAGTGATGATGGTATACACTTTGTAAGTTAAGTAATTACATACCAATCGAATAGTAAATATGGTATACACTTTGTAAGTTAAGTAATTACATACACATCGAATATTAAAGATAGTATACACTTTGTAAGTTAAGTAATTACATACCCATCGAACAGTAAAGCTGGTATACACTTTGTAAGTTAAGTAATTACATACCCACCGAATAGTAAGGATGGTATACACTTTGTAAGTTAAGTAATTACATACCCATCGAATAGTGATGATGGTATATACTTTGTAAGTTAAGTAATTACATACCCATCGAATAGTAAAGATGGTATACACTTTGTAAGTTAAGTAATTACATACCCATCGAATAGTAAAGATGGTATACACTTTGTAAGTTAAATAATTACACACCCATCGAATAGTGATGATGGTATACACTTTGTAAGTTAAGTAATTACATACCCATCCAATAGTAAAGATGGTATACACTTTGTAAGTTAAGTAATTACATACTCATCGAATAGTAAAGATGGTATACACTTTGTAAGTTAGGTAATTATATACCCATCGAATAGTGATGATGGTATATACTTTGTAAGTTAAGTAATTACATACACATCGAATAGTAAAGATGATATACACTTTGTGAGTTAAGTAATTACATACACATCGAATAGTAAAGATGGTATATACTTTGTAAGTTAACTAATTACATACTCATCGAATAGTGAA
Organism: Limulus polyphemus; assembly: GCF_000517525.1. Classification (NCBI taxonomy): domain Eukaryota; kingdom Metazoa; phylum Arthropoda; class Merostomata; order Xiphosura; family Limulidae; genus Limulus; species Limulus polyphemus. The sequence goes on from NW_013666056.1 coordinate 135,674, forward strand.
GATAGTATGCACTTTGTAAGTTAAGTAATTACATGCCCATCGAATGTTAAAGATGATATATACTTTGTAAGTTAAGTAATTACATACCCATCGAATAGTAAAGATGATATATACTTTGTAAGTTAAGTAATTACATACCCATCGAATAGTAAAGATGGTATACACTTTGTAAGTTAAGTAATTACATACCCATCGAATAGTAAAGATAGTATACACTTTGTAAGTTAAGTAATTACATACCCATCGAATATAAAGATGGTATACACTTTGTAAGTTAACTAATTACATACCCATCGAATAGTAAAGATAGTATACACTTTGTAAGTTAAGTAATTACATACCCATCGAACAGTAAAGATGGTATACATATTGTAAGTTAAGTAATTACATACCCATCAAATAGTAAAGATGGTATACACTTTGTAAGTTAAGTAATTACATACCCATCGAATAGTAAAGATGGTATATACTTTGTAAGTTAAGTAATTACATACCAATCGAATAGTAAAGATGGTATACACTTTGTAAGTTAAGTAATTACTCACCCATCGAATAGTAAAGATGGTATACACTTTGTAAGTTAAGTAATTACATACCCATCGAATAGTAAAGGTGGTATACACTTCGCTCGAAGTCTCTTGTTATTGTTTAAGTCTTTTGACACTACTTTCAACAAATAAATTTTAACTAATAAAGCTCAAACTTTAATATTGCATCTGAGTAAACTTTTTTTTTTTACTTTCCCGTTAGGACATTTTAGTCCTAAATAATTTACGGTTTAACATTAAGGCTTTCAAGAAATTTCAATAGCAGACTTCTCATGTTATTTATTTCTTTCACAACGTACATACTCAAGCTCCGGCGGACATTGAAGAAACGTGTTCTCTGCTTTCACTTCTGTAATAATTTACCAACGCAGAGAATCAAGAATGAATTCAAATGCTGAATTCTAAAGCACTTTTCTCATGATACGTGATAAAAGCACGAATGTGACTAAACACACTTTATACGTCCCTTCAAATGTATATTTCTGGTACGTTGGATAGTTTGAACATATTTTTTTACTCCGGCCTTCCCATGACACGAACGACTTTATTGGAGACACATAATATCTCTAAAATATCTTGAACCCCTCCCCCCTATGTTTTCCAAAGGAGATTTCTAGGATTGTAACATATTCGATGTCAAAAAACTGAAGATTTGTGTGATCGATTGCCTGTATTGGTTATACAATAAAGCTTTTCGATGAAGGTCTAGCTGTAAACTTTGAATGCCCTATTATCAAAAATTGTAAGTATGATTTAATTAGGTTTTGGTGGCTGAAACACCGTTTTTTTTCTTAAGATTGAACAGTTACAGTTGGTTGTTTAACAGTAGTACAAAATATTACAAGTGACTTACATAATGTATGTATATATATATATATATCTGTGTATGTGTGTGTGTGGAAAATGTAACTCTTTGTCGCTTAAAACTTTTTTATTTAATACAGATACAGACACCATTCTCGAGATAAATAACCCATTTATCAACGTATTTAGTACATAGTTAAAAAAATACTTTGGTTTCTGGGATATTTGTAAGTTTACGTTTCTTAAAAGTACACATATTCTGTCTTTTCTGGCTGGAACTAGTTTTCATAACCTATAATATAAATCGATGTTCCTTTGAAAAAAAATTAAAACACCCAAAACGTAGTTTTCTCTTAAAATAAACTTGTAACTATTCATATTTTCAAAGCCGAGCAGATTATTTATATTTATTTAGTTTCGTGATGAACATCAAAGTTTACCTTACTTACAAGGACACATCCTTTCAGTTCTATTGAATTTCGGACTACGATTTATTTATTTTTTATTTTTAATTATGCACAA
>NW_013666056.1:137908-145500 GCF_000517525.1 Limulus polyphemus
TTCTAGCGTTGTAAGTCCGCAGACATACCGCTGTGCCACTGGGGGGCCGGACTACGAAGCTTGAAGTCTATCCGGGATTGGCAGATCATGTGATATTAACATGCACAAGCATCTAACATTTTCGTCTGTACTTTCGTATTATGTTTTTTTTTCTCTAACTGAATTGTGCTCTTATTTCTCAAGCCGTTGAATGTTATGAATATCTTTAATTACTAATCTCGTAGTGGATACAATGTAGATCGATTGGTATTAACAGCCGATATAACTGTATTAAGTAAATAACATTATCTGTGTTTTATATTTTCAATGACTTATCTACACAACATTACACATTGCGTATCAATCTGGCATCAATAGAAACATCTTTAGAATTTCAAATTAAAAAGCAGCTAATATGGGATAGAAAAAATATATCATTTAAAAACAACGTTTCGCCACTGTTAACGTGTCATCATCAGGGTTTCATCACAATTGTACACGAGACTTAAGTACACACATTTGGTGACGTCAACCATATATATATCCTTGAGCTAGCATAAGTATAAACCTACTCCTTGTGTTTTATTTATTAAAGGTTTGTATCCCTTTATTAAAATGGCTTCTTTTATTTTACGTTTATTAATATAAAGAATTGTAAGATGTGGAAATGCCTGGTTACAATTATTGATATCTAACATGGTTCTCTTTAGAAAACTCTTAAAATTAATGTTTAGGCATTCAAAGTTATATAGATTTAAACTACAAATGAATAAAGGATATTACTGAATATTTGAACTTATTTTTCAGAATAGACATAAATATTTCTAAGATAAAATAAATAATACTAAAAAAGCAAGTTAGGAAGGTATAGAACTAATAGATTCCCTAGGATTGTAAATTTAGATTCATCCTGCTCACCCATGTTCTAGAGTAAGTTTAGATCCATCCTGTCATCCATGTTGTAGAGTAAGTTTACATCCATCCTGTCATCCATAAGTTTAGATCCATCCTGTCATCCATATTGTAGAGTAAGTTTAGATCCACCCTGTCATCCATGTTGTAGAGTAAGTTTAGATCCATCCTGTCATCCATGTTGTAGAGTAAGTTTAGATCCATCCTGTCATCCATGTTGTAGAGTAAGTTTAGATCCATCCTGTCATCCATATTGTAGAGTAAGTTTAGATCCATCCTGTCATCCATGTTGTAGAGTAAGTTTAGATCCATCCTGTCATTCATGTTGTAGAGTAAGTTTAGATCCATCCTGTTATCCATGTTGTAGAGTAAGTTTAGATCCATCCTGTCATTCATGTTGTAGAGTAAGTTTAGATCCATCCTGTCATCCATGTTGTAGAGTAAGTTTAGATCGTCAGAAAATTAATTTAATACTAAGTATTTGATAGTGATTTATGTTTATATGATTCAAGTTAAACATATTGTTAAACTACGCTACAAAAAGGTAAACAGTTACAGTTATTATATACTTAAGTTAAACATACTGTTAAAATATGCCATAAACATCCCTCAATATAAAAAGTAAGCACTTGTCTTAATAAATAATATCCTAAGTTTTGAACATGTTAATTTTAATCACTTGATATCTCATGTATTTTGTGATAACCTGCTTATAGAAACATTATCACACGAAAAAAAGACTTATTGATTTTAAATATTTATTGTAATACACGATGGGACAAAATTTGTTTTTTAGCGCAAAGCTATACAATGGGTTATCTACTCTCTGTCCACCGCATTGTAAGTCCGGAAACTTACCCTGAGCCCCCGGGGAGACAGGATTCAGATACTTCTGTATTATTTAATATAAACAATTAAAGGTACGACTTTGAACTATAACAAAATATATTCTTAAAATACAACAAGAGGTAGACGTTGCAATACTAGTATAATTCTACTGACTATTAAATGCAACACAATATAAAATTAACCATGGATTGAAGTTCAGAAAAGTGTCACTTACGCCTTTAACCGGATTACAGTTATATTAATGCTATGTCTATGAGCTTGCAGTATCATTACGTTATCTTAACGGTTAGGTACTAAAACAACGAAGTAATGTAGAAATTCAGTAGCTCTTAATTTACACATCTATTATTTTACAGTCACTACTGTTCATTTACGTGTATTATTGGCAGTAATGTTTCCATTATTTTCACCTATAAGATACAGCAAGAGTTTTGCAGTAAAGGTAAATTAATGCTGTATTTATGATATATATATATACATTAAATGGTCAAATTAACATAACTGTTGTATAATGTCTCTCTCTCTCTCTCTCTCTCTATATATATATATATATATATATATACAAAGAGTTAAGAAATATATATATAAACGATGTTGGAGTCTTACTACGTCGTTACAGTCCATGTTACCACATCAGATCATGCTGAAACTGACAACCGTGCATCATGACAATAATCTTGCAACGTATTTTTCTTTGTAAAAGTCTCCATTGTAAGACTTTGATATTTAAGGAACAACACTGATTCCTGCTTGTTTTCCATAATATATCAATGGTACGATGTTGTTGACTTCCCACAGCCAGTTTCAAAATCAGATTGCACAAAAATCCATAGGTGCTGCGTCTAGCGACTTGAACGTCAAATTTCCATACGGAATAACATGATTACCCCTTTCGTTTTTTAGCTGCTTCTGATATACAAAGTTGAACAGACTGGCAGCCTTAACTTGGATAACGTTAAGCTAGTTTTTATACGGAGATCCTTCTTGAATGGGTTAAATATTGTAGCTAGAAGAACGAAAATACTTTTAACAATGACCGTGAGTTCTCACCTGTTAAAAGAGGCTGACCTATACTTCCTACGGCTGGTTGCAGGTGACTCAATTTTCCACTAAGTTTCCAATCCCATTAAGTAAAATGTATATTCACGTTTTAGAAATTATGAATTCCCGTTCCGAGCATATTTGTATGACCTGAGTTATATTATCTTCCCTAGAACGATCAGTTTTCGGTGGCATCCAATTACTCACGTAAAACTATATCAAATCTAAAACACCTTATGTGTGAACAAAAAAAAAAGATGCAGTGAAAAAAGGATTCAGTGTGCAACTTAAAGGAATGAAATCAAAATTGACGGCCAAATCGGTAGCTACACTTATAACGTTGATAAAACATTTACACCAAATATTCATTCATTAGTTAGCCAGGCCGCATTTTTTGTTCAATCATGCTGAATCATTTTTTGGCCGCACCTTTTCTGAAACCTTAGTTTTGTTTATTAGATATCATGCCTTTTTGTCCATATACACCAACAAATCAGAGCAAGTAAGAAAGTGACACTCAATAGTAACCAACATTAGCTATAGGATACCAACCCTATTATTTGTAAAAGAGCTTTACTTTACAGAGCTAACCAGATTACTTAAAATATATGGTGGTGGTTTTTCCTCTCTAAAACATTGTTAATAGCTTCCTTTATAGTAACGCCATGGAATTTAGATTAACAGTTTCTTGTCATCACCCCCATGCAATCGGTACAGCCGTATCAAGCATCATTATTTATGCTAATTGCTTAAGTTTATATCACGTGACGCTAAACGTTCTTTAATTAGAATTATTTAATAATTTTTAGTAAATTTGTGCTGAAAAGTTAGCAATGAATAATCAATAATAACCGTCTACTTGTATGATTCTTCTGAAAACTTGAGCTAAAAACTGCCTAACCAATATTTGTGTATGTGCACGTCCTTTCATCTTATAGTTTAGCTGCTTTAATCTTTAATCCAAATGACAAAAAACTAAAAATGATCCTCTATTACTTTTAGATGAAGCTGTAGTGAAAATGTTAGACGGATAGCACACGTGAAGTTTTCCGTAGGCGTGCGCAAAAAGTTTTGTTAAATGTGAGCGTTTTTTGTTGAATAACCTTGCACATGTGGCTTATATTTACAATATTTACACCAAATGAGTCTCATAACTGTAGGTTGTAAAGATCTATCAGTGTAAGAAATTTAAGAATAAAATCCATAAAAGTTAAGCATGTTCTTCTGTCAAATAAAGCTTCCGTACTTTTGGAGAGAAGAAAAAAATAGGAAGAAACTCAATCAAAATTGGAGATCTTATATCTCCGGGATTTCTTAACGGATTGCCTTGAATTCTGGTATGTGATGTAAGAGTTCAGTAGAGCATATCCACTGAAAACATGTGATAGTTTGGATTAACACAGTCCGAGCTACAGAAGATGGAATATCGCTAAACTATCATTCCTATTAATAATACATAGTGTGTTTTGGAGGTTTTTTTTTTCTGGTCTCAAGACACACCACTGTGTACCTTGATAATTCTAAAATATAGTTCTGGTACATTCTGTCCCACTGTGATACTATGATTGTCTCGTGACTTGCTAATCTACATATTCAAAATCGCTTTAATATAAAGTATCCAGCTTTTACACAGGTAGTGATTTGGTGTGGTGGTGGAGATAAGGGAGTGGAAGGGTTTGTGGGTAAAAACAACAGAAGCATTCCCTTTTTGCCCCAGAATAAGAAAGCTCCACCTTTCGAAAACGTTCGGGTTATAGGGTTTTTATTAATTTCTATCCAGACTTCTTGAACATACGCGTTTTTCTAACACCATGAACGTATCCAGCTTCTGTATTCAATATCCATTTCCGTTTTAAAGTTGTGATGCCAGAACAGGACGGTATAATTAGATTGTTTCTATCAATCTAGAACTCTATCTGTTATTATTAATCTGATTGATGCATTTATTTCAGTTTGACATAATAAATACATACACAGCGCTTCGTATGTTATGCATTTATTACACTTCATAGAACATTAAAATTAAGTAATGTTAGAGTTGATTGTAATTGTTTAAATAAATGATTCCTGTTACTATGTATTTGTGTGTGTGAGTGTTTATTGTAATACTCAAGACTACTGCTCGTTGATAGTTAAACTGACATAATGGACCAACTAATCCTTTATATAAAGGGGGGAGTAGCTAATGAATGACTTGTGATTGTTTTAGACAGTTATGTCAGTAAACGCATGATTTAATCCGCTCGTGTACAACCACGGGATCCTGACACTAAGTAAGATGTTATTTAACATCCTGGTAAATATCTTTACACAATAGAATAGAAAGTATGAAAGTTTATAAATGCAGTAAATATAACAATTACCTACCTCAGAATAGCTAGATAAATGTTTTAATTCTTTGTTGTAAGCGCCTTCGTCGACTGTGGATTTCTTAGACATCGAAATTAGCTCTAAATTTGACGTCAAAAATAGAGTTACGAATAAATAAATAATAATAATAATTAATAACTAAACAAAAACATATATAAAATAATTGGTTTTTACAATTAAGTGAATGATTTTATTAAATATTTTCCTTTTCATTCTGTTTCACTGTTTGAAAAATTACCCAATACATGCCCAAATGTTCACTTAGTGGAATTATCCATGCTGATGGATTCTGAATTAGTTGTCGAATAATTCACACTACATTCACACGCTTACATTAATATATATATATAGCATTTACATTGTAATTGTCAAAAGGCACTCGTGTGTGTATATACATATATACTTAATAAACGAAATATTTCATTACTCTGTATTGTAGCAAATTGATTTAACATAAAATATTCTTTTTCGCAAAAAAGATAACATAGAGTCTCATATAATAGTCAAGTTAATGTTCTAAGATCTATTTTTCTGTTACGTATTTTTCAATATATATATATTAAACTTAGTTACCTTATATAAATTTAACCAATGGTTGTTAGCTGTTTAGAAAGCAGTACTTCAAACTCCACCTTACTCATATGTTTAAAAGAATAAAAGCTTTATCTGGACTTTGTATATCCCAGCAGGTGGCATCGATCTGAAAAGAAAGTAACCCGACAAAGATTGAGACTGATGTCCATGGTTGAGTGATCTTTTCGATATTTAAGGCCAATAGACTAGCCTGTCATAATCCTTTAATACGCAGGTCAGCAATACGTTACATATTTCGTGACTCTTCACAATTTATTGGCGATAACATAGGTTCAAAAGTATTTACGATACCATTAATAATTGTCAAATATGATCTCAATGGCTCACAACACCTTTCACCCTCTGGTGTCTGAAAATGTTATAAAAAATAACGTTTTTGTTATATAGTTCAATGTTGATATTTGCTTGTTTTATTTCTTTGGATTAATTAGATTTTATGAAACTCCCCGATAAGTCTGTTGGTGGATTTATAACGCTGAAAGTCGAGTATCGACACCCTTGGTGTACAAGCACAAATAGTCCGTTATTTAGCTTTATTTTGGTTACACTTATTTAAATCAAACTATTGTTGTTTTACTCAACCCAAATGTAATGGAAATATTCAACTTTGTAAAGTATGACACATTGCTTGTGAGATTTAAGTTTCATTCTATAACCTCATATTTAATGGTCTTTCTCTGCTTGTAAAAACTCATAACCTCTCATTCTCCTACATTTTCTGATCCTTTAAAGAACATGTTACTTGTTTTATTATTTCATTCCCTTTCAGTCACATTGGATTTGTTAAACATGGCGTAACGTTTCTCATAAAGTCACGAGACAGTAGAATTAATTCAAATACATTACATAACAATGTAAACACGATTATCCATCTGGTAATTTACTTATTTAAAACATTACAATATATTTTAATAAATATACTATTAGTGTCTAGTACTTGTAAAATCCATTTCTAAGGAGTATGTTTACAACTTGGTCTTGTGAAAAGGAGTCAGTAATCGCGTTTGATATTACATATAGTGATAGTTCCCGAACTCAATCCATCTTTCATGTATATATACAGTTAGTGATTTTTTTGTTATGGTTCTTCCTAAAACAGTAATACTTATCCGCCTACAGTGTGTTTCCCAGCGTTTTGGTAAGTTACCGATTTAGGTTTTATACCATTGGTGAACTAAAAGTGAAAGAAAGGCTTAACGTCATTAAACCTGTAATCACTTAATGTAGCTCCTTTACGCGTAAGTTGAACGAAGGCTCTAGAAGCTTTGCATTACTTCGATCTCTTCCTTTATATTCTAATTTCACATTAGCTTTCAGTATTTAATCATAGGAAGAGATAATTAAAGTGTTTAATGTATTATTATGGTATAAGATTTTAACTAGTTAACTCACAAACTATAGTAGACAAAAACAAATATATATTTTTGAAGATAAGTTATATATATATATATATATAAATGAACTTTAAGGTTAAAATATAGGAAGTGTTTGGATCTTCTCTTTAGTGCGTAACATTTCTGGTCTCAAAATACTTCATTGTGAAACTTTGTTCACTTCTTAGCGCCTTGGTTGAGCAATATGCATGCAAATATAGCTTGATTGTTGAATTATTTCATGTTTGCATCATTAATAATTAAGAAGACTACAACAATGTCAAGAGAAACACTTAAGGTTCAACAAGCTGACGTACACATGATTCTTTGACATTATATAGCCATCTTGATATATATTACTGTAACAAAGTTACTACTGGTGGCGTGACGTAAACATGATTCTTTGACATTATATAGCCATCTTGATATATATTACTGTAACAAAGTTACTACTGGTGGCGTGACGTAAACATG
>NW_013666056.1:146260-147931 GCF_000517525.1 Limulus polyphemus
CTTTGACATTATATAGCCATCTTGATATATATTACTGTAACAAAGTTACTACTGATGGCGTGACGTAAACATGATTCTTTGACATTATATAGCCATCTTGATATATATTACTGTAACAAAGTTACTACTGATGGCGTGACGTAAACATGGTACTTTGAAGCTGGTGATTGATTGATAATAAACAAACAAATATCATAGCTATATCTCAGCTGTTTTGGTCATTCATTATAATGATAAATTATAAATACTCGTAATCATTAACATTTTAAGCCTCGTTCCGAGATTATTTTACATCAGTATTTTGCAATACTGAAAAGAAGTTTAGTCTTATGGAAACACGTGAATTGGAGATTAGAACCAAATTTTAGATGGTTTACATTTCGTTTGTAAGGAATATTTCTTGAATTTCATGCAAGAACCATTCAAGGGCTATCCATAAATTTGTAATGATAGATTAGAGGTAATGCAGTTAGTAACCATCACCCAACTCAACTCTTGGGCTACTCTTTTTCCATTCAAAAGTGGGACTGACTGTTTTATTATAAAGAAATGATTGGAAACCGTGAACTTCAGATTGCGATTTGAACTTTTTAACCAGAAGGCCATATAAAACCAAGATCGTTTGGAAAATATCAAAATAAAAGAAAGCAACGTACTGTAAAAACATTAGGAAAGACCACTGTAAGAAATAGAATCAGCACACCATTATAGGTCTCGTTACTCAATAATTTGTTGAGGAACATTTTCGAAAACATATTTACTTCGAGGTTAAAACCAATATTTGTTCCAGGTTTCTAAAAGGAAGATACTTAAAAAAGAATCGTACATAATAGAAATATTAATGTTTGTTTGTTCCTAGCCTATATTGGTAGTAGAGATCATTACTGGGAATGTTCTTACAAAACTGAAACTTAGATTCTGTTTAACATGCTGAGTTTTTCAAACATAACGTAAATGTCAGTTACATCTTCTTTCATTGTACAGAATTGATATTATATCATACATGTTCTCCATAAATCAGAGTTATTAATATATATATTTAATCTATCTACTAGGAGTTCTTAGAGCATAGGAGATCTATACTTTGGAGTTTTTACAAAATAGGAGATCTATACTTTGGAGTTTTTACAAAATAGGCGATCTATACTTTGGAGTTTTTACAAAATAGACGATCTATACTTTGGAGTTTTTACAGTATAGGAGATCTATACTTTGGAGTTTTTACAGCATAGGAGATCTATACTTTGGAGTTTTTACAGTATAGAAGATCTATACTTTGGAGTTTTTACAAAATAAGCGATCTATACTTTGGAGTTTTTACAGCATAGGAGATCTATACTTTGGAGGTTTTACAGCGTAGGAGATCAATACTTTGGAAGTTTTACAAAATAGGAGATCTATACTTTGGAGTTTTTACAAAAAAGGCGATCTATACTTTGGAGTTTTTACAAAATAGGAGATCTATACTTTGGAGTTTTTACAAAATAAGCGATCTATACTTTGGAGTTTTTACAGTATAGGAGATCTATACTTTGGAGTTTTTACAAAATAAGCGATCTATACTTTGGAGTTTTTACAGTATAGGAGATCTATACTTTGGAGTTTTTACAAAATAAGCGATCTATACTTTGGAGTTTTTACAGTATAGGAGATCTATACTTTGGAGTTTTT
>NW_013666056.1:148747-165184 GCF_000517525.1 Limulus polyphemus
AGATCTGTACTTTGGAGGTTTTTACAGCGTAGGAGATCTATACTTTGGAGTTTTTACAGTATAGGAGATCTATACTTTGGAGTTTTTACAGCATAGGAGATCTATACTTTGGAGGTTTTACAGCGTAGGAGATCTATACTTTGGAGTTTTTACAGCATAGGAGATCTATACTTTGGAGTTTTTACAGCATAGGAGATCTATACTTTGGAGTTTTTACAGCGTTGGAGATCTATACTTTGGAGTTTTTACAGCATAGGAGATCTATACTTTGGAGTTTTTACAGCGTAGGAGATCTATACTTTGGAGTTTTTAGAGCATAGTAGATCTATACTTTGGAGTTTTTACAGTATAGGAGATCTATATATCTATAACTCGAAGCTACCACGACGAAAGAGATCTGTATAACTGAGAGTTGTTTTTACCTCAGAATTCTTACAACATATCTTTACTTGGATTTATTATAATACTGTTTTTACCTCAGAATTCTTACAACATATCTTTACTTGGATTTATTATAATACCAGTGTAAAAATTATGTAATAGCTGCTACCAAAAGAGTTTCTAAGCATATTCACTGAAAAATGTCAATTAATAACAATTAGTTTTAATTATGAGTCACAGACAATCCACAAAAATATATTTTATGAGAACTGTGCCATAGAAGGGCTTTGCTCCGGTCACCAGTTGGGTGTACTCACTATAAATGTTTTTTACAGCCCTTATTACATGTGTGAATCTTCGTATTAATTAAAATTTCCCTTCAGACTTCTTATATCTGAAATTAAAAAAATGATTCTGTCATGCATATCATTGGAAAGATAGAAGTGACTGTTATAGCAACTACTACTACCTCCGATACACACAAAGGGTTATAACTAAATCCAATCATAAAACTTCTAAACAATGATGAATGTATGCTGTGTTTCTTAGATATATATGCAGGAAGAGAAAATGAGAAGGAGAAACTGTGTTGAACAAGTAAGCGAAACAAAATTAAATAGTTAATATCCATATTTTATGGTACGTTTCTCTTTCACAGTCTGGGCTTAATGGGCTAGAATCATGTACCACCTACATTAAGTATTAATTACAAGCTTATTTTGTAGATTAGAACTGGTGACACGCTGAACTACAATTGACAGACTATCAATCTGGACCAACGTGAACTATAAAGCTTAATGATAATGATGCCAATGAAGAACAAAAGAAAATATAGTATTGATCGTAGAAAATGGTACTATAAGAACAATGGACTTTTATATTTTCAATAATCTGATTGTTCCTTATTATTTTCCTAATTCCACCTTATGTTCCTTTTGTATTTTAGCACGTGTTATGTCAGAGTAATTTTTGTGAATCGATTGAAATAATTTCATCAACAATGTGTAATACGTTAATGTATCACAGCAGCAACCTACGTAATGTGATCTACATCCCAGATGTAGATATACTTATTATATGCTCGTGTTTATTATTTAAAGTCTTTTAATATATTCCGTATGGTGGTAAATGTATTTCCGAAACTAATCGGCTGTAACTAATAATAGATAGTTTGTCTTTCATTGTGCCAAAAAAAAACGTAATTTATTGTGTTTTTTACTCTTAATATATTAGCACAGTGTACCCGAAAATGTATTATTACGTCTTCTCACCAATTTATGGTTTTTGTCTATGATTTGGAGTCTTAGACTGTTGACATGGTAAGTTTAAATCATTGGAATCTGAACTCGGGAAAATGTCTTTTCCACAACATAACTTAAATATGTGCTGTATTCCAGGTCGGATTATTTTCTTGTACATTGATCTATAAGTAGCTAGTTTCATAGGATAAGAATTAGGTTATTAAAATGACTCGTATTCCAAACCAATAGCCGTGGGGGCGTTATAATGTGACGGTCAATCCCACTATTCGTTGGTAAAAAGAGTAGCCCAAGAGTTGGCGGTGGGTGATGATGACTAGCTGCCTTCCCTCTAGTCTTACACTGCTAAATCGGGGATGGCTAGCGCAGATAGGCCTCGTGTAGCTTTGCAAGATATTCAAACCAACTAACCAAACCAAACTACTCAGTATTAAGAGTATATTGTAGGTGCTCAACAAGGGTATATTTGCATTTTTCTGGAGCAAGAAACAATAATTTCTTGTTCTCTCGTTATTCAAATGTTCAATCAACTTTTGTATGTCTGATAACGTTTAAAATCTTAGAGTTTCTTAGTCAAAAGCTCTCCAATAAGGCAGGCATGCTATGACATCCAGAGTATGTATTTTTATTTGATTAAAATATTTTATTCTGCCATTAAAACGTGCATGAAATATGTATTACTTTGGTGGTATAGAACAGCAACGCCCTCTGTAATAATGTTATAGGGCTAGCTGACATGTGACTAATGTAAAGAGCAGTATAGGTTCTCAAGGGTCTAAATTTGTGATTCATGTAAATGTAGGGACCGGGTCTTGTGATTTAGTAGGTAATATGTTACCTAACCTGCTAAACTAAGTCGCCAAACTATGAATTTTACATAGGATAGCAAATCGAATGAAAATATGTTACTCCAATTTTTGTTTTGTTTACCTGTCAACTTTTATCGTTCATACACATATACTTTTGTGTTTTTTTCTATTTTATTTAGGTTTACCAAGACGTTAAAAAACATTTTTACCAGGATTTTGAATGGAGATTCAGTTTTTTCAACAACAAAAAATTAGTATCAAATATATCATTTTGAGAAAAAAATTAAAAGTATGAAAAAATTTTTTTTTAGATTCGTAGTGTTCAATCAAGTATTTGATTGGTATAAGTGTAGAGTGCAGTTTAAATATTAATTTTATGAAAACTCTGTTTCCTACTACTTGAGTTTACAACACAAAAATTCGATAGACCTAATCTCGTTCTATAAAAAGTTGACAAACTGAAAGCCTGTGGGAAATTTTACACGTTTCGATATGCTTGTCAGAAGCATTGAAAATGCAAGTCCCTCTTCCTCAGCATTATAGTACAGTTTAAACGGTTCGTGTCGCTCATTGGTGGCTTCTGACAATCGTTTACATTTTTGTTTTATTGTATTTTCGCTCAAAACTATTCAAGGGCTATCTGCATTAGCTTTTATACTTTTTAAATGATAGACTAGAGGGTAGGCAGCTAGATAATACTACCCTCCGCCAACTCTTCAGCTACTATTTTACCAACGAATAATGGAATTGGTTTTTACGCAATAACGCTCCAAGGCTGAAAAGGTGATCACGTTTGGTAACGGGTTTCGATCCCGCAACCGGCAGATTACAAGTCGAGCGCCCTAACTTCAAAGCCCCCCAATAGGACAGTGGTATGTCTGCGGACTTACAACGCTAGAAACCGGGTTTCGATACCCGTGATGGACAGAGCACAGATAGCCAATTGTATAGCTTTGTGCATGAATTCAAACATACAAACAAAATTCTTGTACAAAGTGGTCACAAAACAAAAAAACATAATTAAAATTATTTCATCCTAAGAACTAATTACTTTCATGAATCAACTTTCATTACAGGTGAATTCAAGAACATGCGATGTATTCCGAAGAGTTTTAAGATGACACTGGATATTTCAAAACTATAATATACTTTAAGACTAACATCACTTACTTCTTCAACTAGTTTTGCTTTTATTTCGCTTCTTGCAACAAGATTTGAGGATCTGAAATAAAAAACAAAAACACGGGTTAATGTGCAGAGCATTTCTAGGACCAATGAAAAATTAACACTATCCATAATAGACGATGCCTGTGTAAACACTGTAGCTGTGTTTAGGGAAATATTAAGTATGCTGATTGAGAACGAAGAAAAGTATACTGAACACCCTGTGTGACTGTTTTTGGAACACCCTGTATAATATTCAAGAATTTTCGAAATAGAACTTAAGATTCTTAATGTGACTCTTGTGAAAGTTATTTATACTAGTAGAAGATTTTTTTTAAATATCTAACAATTTTAAATACTGGGTTTTCTTTGTAATCACAGTGTATTTTTAGCACATGTGAATGCTGGGTTTTCTTTGTAATCACAGTGTATTTTCAACACATGTGAATGCTGGGTTTTCTTTGTAATCACAGTGTATTTTCAACACATGTCAATGAAGAACATTTCTTGAAGTCGATATTATCTCCCTTAATTATACTTTGACTGTTCTTAGTCCACATTCCCAATTATTATTATCCTCTTTAATATTCGCCATAATTTTGAGAAAAGCATTTCAATTAATTCTTGCAAGATATAAATTTTATTGTATGCGCAATTAATTGACTGTTTACATTCATTACAGTGGAAAATGTTATCTTAGTATCACATGCTGTAGTAATTAATGTTTGTAATTTAATTGTTTCATATATCCTCAAAACATGTTAAAATTCCCGCTTTTCGCGAAAGTAGAAATTATCAACTTGGCTTAGTATTATAACAGGTGGTAAGTAGTATATATATATATATATATATAATATTTCTGCCCCACCTGTAGTAAACCAAACTACGAAAAAACAGCGCTAGAAACCGGGTTTCGATACCCGTGGTGAGCAGAGCAAGGATAGCCCATTATGTAGATATGTCTTTAACTACAAAGTAACAAACCAATTAACACCGAAACATTATATATATATACATACGAATACCCACATAGAGATATATATAATGCATAATTTACAAAATATTAAAAAATCATGAAAAAGTAACCAAAAATAATCGAAAAATGAATATATTTAATAACCAGTTTAATAATCATCACCATGGGACGTCAAAATTTTAAAATCATCTTTAAAACCATCAAATTCAATGATAAGACTCTTATTATTACTTACACAATATTTCATTCCTTTATATAAAAAAGAAACGATCTTTTATTTCATTTATTGTCTTAATATTCTTCTTAGATAACTTTTTATTAATTCACTCAGGTGAAAATATTTGGAATTCGTCCCAGTTGTCATCCATTAGCACAGCAACAATTCTAATACAATACTTTGTTTTAAGTATTTTCAATTCCTCCATTAATTTTCGTTCACTTACATAATCTATATTTTTTTGTATTTCTAAAAATGCGAGAGATGACTTGAATAGAATAAATTTATTGTGAATTGTCATAATCTTTTCATTTTTAAAAGCTTTAACAAAACTAAATTTAGGCGAATGAGTATTATTCAGTTTCAAATGGACCTATTTCTTTATTACCAATTTTGAATTGAAAAGAAAAATTTTAATCTTTTGTTCTGCAAATCATACAAAAGATATTAAATACGCATCTTCTTAGAGCACCATATTCGTATCTATAAAATGAGAAGTAAGTGTTATCCTAAAAGAACTATTGTTAATGTATAAACTCCCAAGAGCATAGATGTTATAGATACATTATCTACGAAAGAATTTGTTGCAGCATCGTTTTCTCCAGAAGAACCACTAACAGTTGAAATTATATTATTTTTTCGTATTGTTTTATATTAATGAATTGTTTTTTAAATAATGTAATGTTCTCATATTAACAGTATGAGTATCTATCATTTTTCCTAATTCATTTGTATTAGTTTTAATATTTTATTTAGATACTTTTTGACTGCATCAGTTTCTTATAACGGTTCTATTAAATATTCTATAGTATTTTTATTTCAATCACATTTTCTATCTTTATTCAGTATTAATATTCTCCAAATATCATAATTAACTCACAGCTTCTGCATTATTTAAATTAATATTATCAGTTGACTCCTTCAATTTTATTTCTAATTCACTTACATTAGTTTCTGATGTTTTATTAAAATATTCGAATTGTCAAAATTCTTTTCTAAGTTTTTCGTACGTACATTTTGTTGATTGAATCACAATCTTTTTCTGGTTTCAAACATTCTTAATACTTCTATTACCAGCATCAAGATTATCATTAACTAATAGCAATCCTTTTGGTACATATAAGACATCTTTATTTCCATTAAGAATATTTATTATTCAGAGGTTTATCATCGATTTTGGTTTTACTAAGCATTAGCGATAAATCAACAGCATTACTGTTATCAATCGCATCTTTAATATTTTTAGTTACTTATTTTTGATATCATAATCACCATCATCAGTTAACTTAAAACCGTTTCTAGGTGGACCTTTAGGACCCTGAGATGCCTTTTTATATAGATTACCATATGGAAACCAACATCTCATTTATTATTACTAAAGAGTTCTTATAGTTTCGAACTTTTATTATACATATTCATTATTCCTTTTCTCTTTTAACTAATAAAAGATAAAATTTATATTCAGCTTTGCTGGAGTTTGTCTGAGTTGCCAGAAGGACCCAATCTTCAAATTAATTACATTATTATATGAATCTAATCTAATCATCTAGCTTTAAACGAACTCTATGACCTTCAGTAAGATATTCATCATTATCCATCCTAAGGTATGTTAATCAAGATTATCGAAAATCATTTCTGTTTGTTTTGATTATTTTCTTATCTTGAACTCGGGGAACAACATAAATGTTTCTAATTTTATCGCTTGTAGTATTTACGATATATCTACCACCTGATCAATTCTGAACACTAATTTTAATAATACTTATAACACTTCAATTGATTTCAATATCAGCTTAAGGTTTAGAGTAAAATGTTCAACTTCTTGATTGGGGTAGAGTTTAATATGCGATAACCACAACGAAATATAACTTACTACAACTTTATAATTTTACATTATCTATATCTTTAAAAATCATACCATTATTCTTAGTTGTCCTAAAAGCAAATTTCACATCAATATTGAAAATAATGTTTCGAAAGTCATTATAAAATCCAAAATAATATCTAATTGGAATCCATAACTTTATTTAGCTAGTGTATTTCTTATAATACATCTTTTCTTTCTAAAAGCTTCGTTTTAAGTGTCATTATGCTTAAATGCTGATACTAATTTATCAATTTTAACCCTACTATATTCACCACTCAATGTTGTTGTTCCATCGTCATCAGATGCTAAAATTTAGTTACTTGGAGTTTTTGAAGTATCTGTGCAATAAAACATATTACTGGCTTCACTACTGCTATAATCTTTCGTAAAATTTATTACTCAGTGTATATGATGTGTTAGGCATGGTAATCCAATTTCTTGAATCATAGTATTACCAATATATAACTGAGCTCTTGAAAAATATTTCCAGTATTGACTAACGTTACATTATCAGTACCGATTGTTGTTCAATCTTGCTTTGTAGTCTTTAATTCTGGATAAATATAGCCACTAGAATATAGTATACTATCGTTTATACCTTTAATATTGAATAGATAATTAGCCTTCTCTTTTCTATTGATAACTACTTATCTTCGTGATGTTGTTATTATTCCAAACTTTAATTAATGTTATTCCACGATACTTACATTAACATAGATTTTAATGCTAAAACATAATTTCCATAACTTACATCGATAGGAGTTTTAAATTCTATTATAAAGTCCACTGAATTCTCTTTATCTAATACTATTAATCTTCTCATTTATTAAGACAAAATTCGCATCCAATCACTCGGTGTTTGAGTAAATGTATTTCACACTTCATAGAGACTACGACCAGCATTTCTTTCTTTGATATATATTTTATATAATAATATACACATTTTTCCGACATAATATTTTGTAGAAAGCTCGAATTGTATCTATTTTTTTTCCAATAGATGTTAATAATTTTAGATTTCCTTTGGTATTATATCTCTAATCAACTTTCCATAACAACTGAAATAGTCAAAATATTAAATTTTAGATTATTTCAAGAACAAAACGAACTAGATGGGCAGTCAGTAGAGCGCATACCTCCACCACGTAGTCATTATCATATTCAGCTCTTACAAAATACGAAAATATATCAGTTATTTTATAGTTAAATAAATGATACATATTAAAAATTATACACAACCAGAAGAGTTTGAAGATAGGATCTTAATCAAAATCTTCATCTATTTAGACTTTTAATTCTTGTCCCATCTAGTTGTGAAAAAACAAATGTGTTGTTAAACCTAATCTATGATAAATTAAAGTACGCAATCTATACTTATGTGCAAAATATATAGAAGAACTTAAATATGTAAAATTACAAGAGCAGTTTACAATTTTTCATGATATACATGAAGATGTCTTGTAATTTATCGAAGATTGAAATGATGAATAGAAATTTATAGAATTATATAAATAACCTAAAAAAGAAAAATTATTCTATAATAGTTTAGTAGATATGATAGACGTTGATATCTTAGATCCAGAGAATAGAAATATTGTTGCTTTGGATGATTGTACAACTGAAAGAAACGAGATAAAATAGTTGACTTTTTTAAAAGATGAAGAAAGAAAAATGCATCAATAATTTATTTATCACAGTTTTATCATTCAACCCCAATTGACATCAGAATGAACTGTAATTATTTCATGTTTTTCATGGAGAAATAAAACAGATCATTAGAGAAACTGATGGATCTTAGAGTATTGATGAATTTAAAAAAATATATAAGCAAACTATTAAAATAGAATATTATTTTTTTGGTATAACTATAGGTTTCATCTTTCCTATTCTGTTATCTTTTCTATCATTTCTTTCAATTAAACTTCTAATTGTAATATCAATCTGAGGTTTGTACTTGTGTTTTAGTTTATATTTTCCTAATTTTCTAATTTTTTCTGATGTTATCCATTTTTTAAAACTTTTATGGTTTATGGTTCAGGTAATTTTGAATTGAAAATTAACTACTATAACTCAGACTCATTGAAAACTATTGTATGTGAATTATCTAAGGGACCCTGTTTCATGGCGGCTATTAATATTTTGAAAGGTCTACTTATCCTCAATATCAACATGATCACACACATTGCATTTTTCGTCTTCTGATACCCCAATACTTGGGTTATATCATTAGCTTTAAACCAATAATTTTTATTTTCATCTGAAATGAAGTATACATACTTATTATTAAGCATTAAAGTATTGTTTTTGATACGTAAAAGTATCCATTTATTTAGAAACTTTTTAATTAATATAGATTTAATTTTTTGTAAGATGAAATTATTAAGGAGAACCCTTGTATTAAGAGATCAATGGTTTTGACACCCCCCTTGTATTTACTATAAACGTATGATTTTTCCGGATAATGAGTCCAATTAAAACGTTCTATAACAATCATGACATTCTAAATGTTTTAACGTCTCATAGAATTCAATAAAATTTTCAATATTTTTTTCGTATTTATCTCATTTATATTATTTTGATTTCATTTTCAACTTGTAAGGGATCACAAATCTTTTTAGCAAAAATTTAATGATTTATATGTTTACTATTATAGAAGATAAAAAAATGATGAAACATGTCTCTTATCAATGGTATTTTTATTAACTTATTAACTTATCATTTCATTACTTTAAAATAAGGTTTCCCGATTATAATAATAACATATATCATCAACTATCCAACTTTGACATATTCTACATAACTCTGGTGTCATCTCGTATTCTTTAATTTTGCATGCCTCATCATTACTTTTAAAATTTGTTCAAACTCATCCTTTTATAAATAAATTATAAATTAACATATGTTAATAAAAAAATTTTACAAATAAATGGAGGAATGTAAAGAGTGCATTGTCTGTAAAGTTCAAAAACCTTTCAACGAATTTAATAAAAATAGCCAAACAAAAGATGGTCTTATGTCTTAGTGTAAAAATACTGTCAGTGATCATTCTAATGCAACTAAAAATGAAAAAGTAGAATATGAATGTGGATCGAAAGTCATTAAAATGCATTTGGAAAAGCATAAGCAAAGGTCTCTCAATAGAAAGAGATTAAAGCAGTAAATGTAAGAAAGAAAAATCACTTGATGATTTCCATAAAAACAAATAAAAAAGTGATGGTTATAATTTTGAATGTAAAAAAAGTGTGACAGTGATTATTATGATAAAACTAAAAATAAAAGAAATGGACAAGTAGAATCTGAATGCGGATTAAAAGTTGTTAAACAAGGTATTGAAGAATACAAAAAATGTTCTGCACATATGAAAAGAATGGAGATAAAAAATTAGGTCTGTTTTAATAAAAAGTTTCCTTATTAAATCTATTGCATAATAAACGATGTTAAGGAACTTGTTAGAAGAAAGGGATATCATGGATATTCTAAACTTAAAGAAATGGATCAATAAAGTTTCTTATCAATAAGAATCAAACGGACTATTTTTTCTAAAGCTTCTTATAGATATGTGTAATTCGTATAATGATTCAGGTTCTATGGACATCATGAACAATTTATTAGAATAGCAAACAATTTTATCACATACCTTTAGAAAGATATATAATTCAACATTTCACCTATCACAACAAAACCTTACCAAACCATATACAATCACAAAATATAACACCAAATTATTATAAATCGCGTCTGTAACCTTATATCAGTTCATGTTAAATATTCAGTACTTGGTTGGTCGTCTTGGTACTCCAATAACCTCCGCAGAGCGAAGTGGTATATCGTCGTTGAGGTTATTGATGTAATCCAGTTATTTCATCCCCACTTGTCACTAGAAGGTGCTGCAACTTAACTACAGTAGGTGTTGTAGAGTTGTAGAGTTTAGAGTTGTAGTTAGCAGCAAGTTTTTGGCTCAGTTCTGCCCCATAGTTCTCAATGAGGTTACAATCTGGAGATTTTGTTGGCCTTAGCAATCTTTAAACGTCCTTCTGGTCGAGATAATCCTGCATAATACCTGCACTGTGAGCAGTGGCATTGCCTTCTTGGAAAACAAAATTATTTCAAAATTTTGCTCCATCACATGGCAGAAATATAATCTCCATGAGATGCCTGTAGGAGGTGCCATTGAGGATTTCCTGGAGGATATGAAGAACAGTTTTTCCACCATGATGAATAGCTGCCAAAACATGTACTTCACCGCCTCCTGTATGTTCCCTGTGGGAAAGATAGTCCTGTCGTAAGGTGTTGCAAGAATTCTTTCGACCTTGACGTATTAAACTGATCAAAACACTGTCATACCAGGCAGTATTTGTCTACCAGTAGATTTTCGTGGAACAACGTTTCCTGTAGTCCGATAACGTTTCAGGATTCTGGATGCAGTACACAGGGTATATCCTACTGTTCTGGCAATATCCGTTTGCTTGATACCATTTCTGGACAGTCAAACAATTTGACGCCCTGCAACTTCTTGCACGTGACGAGGCAGGACTCTACATCAAGTACAGAGAAATTGTCCTTAAAAAGAGTTGGTGTATTTCGAAAAAGATTATACCAAAAGCACACCCTTTAATACAAACAGTTGTGTACGTGAGTTTTGACGAACAAATGCTCAAAACAACTTATACAGACCGAAATATCAATTCATAAACGTTTGTCCGGTCCTATGCTATTTCCTCTGTAACAGAACGTGGGAGAATATTCTGATCTTTATGTGAAGAGTTATGTTTTATATTAGCAGATATTTCCAAGAACTTTGCAGATGTTTGTTTGTTAACATAAATTAGACCCTGCTTGGTATTACACAGTAATTAATTTATTATGGGATTCAATATTAAAAATCACTTATGTTGAATTATGATTATTGGCTGAATATGACATGATCTAAATACTTGAGAAAGTGTTATAATACCATAGCAATTAATAAATACATGAAAGATAGTGATCGTAATAATGAATCTATTCACTTAGCTCATTTAGATGCTAACGATCTATACGGATAGGCAATGAGTCAATATTTAATCAGGATTTAAAGGGAGATATACAAATATTGATGTAATGAAAGTAAGTGATAATTCTGAAATAGATTATATTTTAGAAGTAGGTTTAGAAAATCCAAATAAAATAAAGAACTATCATTCAGATATACTTTTAGCACCAGGAAACAAAAGAGCGACTGAATAAATACAATTAATGACAAATTTATATGGTAAGAATAATTACGTGCTTCACTATGGAAATCTGAAACAATATTTATCATTAGGAATGAAACGAAAGATATTCATAGAGCTGGAATTAGAGCAATCTTATTGGCTTACGAAATATATTGATCTGAATGCACAAATGAGAACTAAGGTTACTAATGATTTGAAAAGGAGTTTTATAAATCGTGAAACGATTCAGTATTTGGAAAGACTATGAAAAGCATTAGTAAACGAGTCGATATAAAATTGTGTTCTAATCAAAAGAAAGTTGAAACATTAATTGCTAAACCTAACTTCAAGAAAAGAATGATATCCTCATAAACATTATCCGCTATTCATATGAATAAAACAAAAATAATATTAAATAAACCAATTTATGTTGGTACGAACATTCTAGATCTTTCGAAAACATTGATGTATGATTTCCACATTGGATTCGTGAAATCAAAGTATGATGGTGTTTTAAAATGGCAAGATACTGATTCTTACATTTATGAAATAAAAACATATGATCCCTATAAGGATATAAAAGAAAACATTAATTTATTTGATACTTCAGACTATCCAAACGATAATTCTAATGGTATAACGAAAGATGTGAATAATAGAAAAATAATGAGTTAATTTGTAGGGCTTAAATCTAAAATGCATGCTTTAAAATTACAAAATGATAAAATTTGTAAACAAATCTAAAGGTGTAAAGGAATGTGTTAAAAATAGATTTACATTCGATGAATATAAAGAATGTTATTTACAAAAAAAAACTGTATAGCATTGGACGAAAGATATATATACAAGTATGAATCTAATATGAAGTAAAAAGCATGAAATGTATTCTAGACCAGTTAATAGAAAGCATTAAGCTCGAATTATGGATAATATATATATATTATGGTAGACGGTATTAATACTTTAGCATTATACCAGTTTTTTACTTGGGTTGGAAAAATCATACCTTGCCCATAATATCTTCATCTTACGAAAATTAGGTTTATATCAATACAGAAGTATTTAAGTAAGAACTTAAACGCTATTGGTTCATTTCAATATACTGAGTGAGCTAGAATATGGTGATAAATACTGTATCTCTTAACTAAAGATAATTACAACACAGTATGGTGATAGAATTGTGCCTGTGCTAATGGATGACAATCGGGATGAATTCCAAATATTTTTACCTGAGCAAATCAAATGAAAAGATACTTTCCTTGTTTATAAAGGAATGAAAGACTGTGGAAATAATAATAAGAGTCACATCATTGAATCTGATGTTTTTTTAAAATTTTTGACTTCCCTGGTGATGATAGGATAAAATTGGGTAAGCCAATAAAACTCATTATTGTTTTTGGTCTCTAAGTGGGTAGTAGTAGTTTATATATATATATCATGATGGTTTTTAAGTTACTTGTTAAGGATCAACTATTTAAAAGTGGGAGGGAAATGATTTGATTTCCTACAGGTGCGGCAAAAACATCATATATATATATACTACTTTGGTATTTTTATTAATATTTCTTCCTTGCACTGTATGTTTTGAAATGAATACAGGCCAGTTAGTTTAAAACAGACTGTGTATAATACTTTCAGTACTGCACTGAGAATTAATAAGTTTAGGAGACCTGAATAGACGTATTTTCACATGGAGAAGTTTAGGAGACCTGAATAGACGTATTTTCACACGGAGCAGTTTAGGAGACCTGAATAGACGTATTTTCACACGGAGAAGTCTAGAAGACCTGAATAGACGTATTTTCACACGGAGAAGTCTAGAAGACCTGAATAGACGTATTTTCACACGGAGAAGTCTAGAAGACCTGAATAGACGTATTTTCACATGGAGAAGTTTAGAAGACCTGAATAGACGTATTTTCACATGGAGAAGTCTAGAAGACCTGAATAGACGTATTTTCACAGAATAAGATAATTCTGTTTAAAATCTTAGTTCATCCTCTAAACTTTATTTTTTATTACCCATTCTTAGTTTAGTATTGCTGAAAAAAAAGGAGAGAAACCAGTCAGTAGCACCCACCGTATTCTTAACTACTTTTCACTGAGTAGCAGGATTGACTGTTAATGTTATTTCGTGCCAGTAACTGAAAATGCAGAACGTATTCAGTGGCACATCACGGGTCGAACCGCGGACCTGCCAAACTGTGACCAATTACGCTAACCACTGTGCCCCGCCCGACCTAAGATCGTTTCATAATTCTCTGTTGAGTATGTTACCAATTAATATTTTTCATAACGGTTCAAGCAACTTATAATTAGACATAGTTGTTATAGTTACACCCATCCTTAACAGTCACCTAATATCGTAGTTGCCTTTCGTAAGCGTTTCGTTGGTATTCGAATTTCAGTAGGTCTACAGCATTTCATCAGAGCAGATTATCAATCAGCTCTGACTTTTAACTCGCATCTGGTTTCATTAATATTTCGAACTAACTACTTTCTATTTTTAACCAGAAAAGTAAGCTTCGAAAGCAAGAAGGTTTACCAGGTTAGGTTTAATCTATAATCTCTGGCTCGCCCTTTAGGGAAGTAGCTTTGAACATGTTGTATTAGCGAAATGTGTTTCACGGCTTTCTACACGCACGTGTAACAACAGAAATTGTTAATATTTCGACGAATGTGGGGAATAATAAGATATAATCAGCAAGGGAATAACGTTGTATTACAAACTTCAAAATCTCTTCACAATTTTATGCTATACACATATAAAACAGCATTATTATTCTAGTTACACATTTTTTGGATAAAGTAAAATTCAAATTCAATTTATTCCTTCATTCAAAACACATGTGAAAAATATATACAAAACTTTATAAAGATAAATACTGAGAATTACAAATACATATTCTGTGGTTAGTTATTTAATACCGACGTATGTATATAATATCCCACAGTGGTCATTGATACCCATATATAGCTCAAGGGCGTTCATCACTGTTACGTGTATATATTACTCAAGACTGCTGACCATTGTTACACACGTATAATATAACTTAAGGGTGTCGCATCCTTTACGCACAATACGTAAGAGCGTAGGATATTTTCCTATGGAAAATGTTCCAACCGAAATTAAGATGACAATAACAAAACTAAAAAGAAATAAATAGTTTTAGGAAATAATCTTAGAAATTTAAATCTAAAATGAAATAAATAAATAACTTTCCGTGTAATTGCAATGCGTTTAGGGATTCCCCCTGCCCCCTTTTTATAGGGACACAGCTCCAACCCCTGAGCTTAGGAAATCCTCCTTAATTCAGACATCGACAATCCCGATTATTTACAATCCTGATTACTTTTCATACATACACAATGGGAAATTTAATCAATAATCTGTGTATACGTTCTGAATCCGAACAGCTATTTCTTATAAGAAACATGTGTTTCCTATGGTTACATGATTTGGTAATCTCTACTAGACTCCATGATAGTCAAGTTGGGGTCAATCAGGAACAATAAACAAGGTGATAATTACTGACCACAAGACATATGTGCTAAGTACTGGGCTTACAACTGTATATCTGAGAATGACCTTCACTGTAGCGATGTACATATAAACTATAATAGGTATCCAGAGGTTAGAATAGTCTTATTCTATAGTCATATCAAGTCACAGTGCTCCAAGATGCAGATACGTATGAACACTAGCATCACTAAAATATGATGTTTGTTTATACAAGAAAGCAAATCTAAGTGCAAGCCTTGATATTACCAGAAGGCACTTAATACAGAAAGAACTGTCATAATTGGAAAGACAACTATATCTGTCATTCTTTGCAGTAAAGATAAATATTACAGAAGGTTCAGGTTAACAAAGAAGAGCAAGACATTCAATGTTTGCCAATATGGAGTAAGCTCTGTATCTTTGGATATGTGATGTTTCATCAAGAAATGCTTGCATTAATGATGAAATGTTTATTGAGAGGGCTGATCAATTTGAACAACAGTTTGGATCTCAAGGGGGATGGTTACAATGTTTCAAATATTGCTTTGGAATAAAGAAGACAAATTTATAAAGTGAAACAGTAACTTTCGATTAAAACATAATTGCTACAGGTAGTAACGTTACTATGTTAACTGACCAGTGGCTCAGCAAAACCAACTGGTCAAGAGCTGTGACATGAAGACATCATTTCCATCGTATCTTTTCGAAAGTGTGGCAACAATTGAATCTGACATTGACAATTATCCACTAGTCGAGAGCCAATCAGTCTGAATAAAGTACTATCTAGCTTTAAAGACATCATCTCATGAACAAAATAGTAATATATATATGAAGATTATGAATTAATGTGTTATTTACTTAAAACTACCGAGAAGCTCCAAAAGAAAGTAATCAGTTTAAAACCAGAAAGTGTTTTGATGCATATCTTACCAATACTATGTATCCTGTGAGTGGTTTAAAAAGAATTATGTTTTATGCGAAGGTAATGAAATGCTACTTTGATTATGCTATTTATTTAATTATTGACCATGTTGCTTTTTTTCTTTACCAGCTCCATGTCCACAGTT
>NW_013666056.1:166184-175087 GCF_000517525.1 Limulus polyphemus
GGTTTAAAAAGAATTATGTTTTATGCGAAGGTAATGAAATGCTACTTTGATTATGCTATTTATTTAATTATTGACCATGTTGCTTTTTTTCTTTACCAGCTCCATGTCCACAGTTACTAAATTCCGTCTTTACATTTATTGATAGGTGGCTCATGCTATTAAAATTAATAGCATTTGTTGTATCCAAAGTTACTATTCGGATTGTTAGATAACCCGGAGAAATTAGTCAGTTACAAATGGAGATTTCACTGTATTTATTTTCTGCCTGTTCTTCTAATGTTTATTTTAGTTCATGCATTACTCATATATTTTTTCCTTTTCAGGTTTAGAATTCTATAGAACGAATTTTTTCCCAGTTATAATTTAATTGTCTTTATACGTAATTATTTTGTTCATTAAAAACACTTTGTTTTACCCGACAAAAGCGTTCTGATATTTCCAGGGCTACTTTAATCGAATAGAAGGATTTTACAGTTATTCCTATAACGCATCCACAGCCTCTTGGATCTACAGTCCTGCACGCTAACCATCGCTCTCGGCTCACGTTTTTGTAAATATAAATTTGTCAGATAAGGTTTTTAATGTCTTATGAGGCTCATGTTACAAAGAAGATTATTTGTATATTTGTCACATACTAAAATTCATGTACAGAAAGAAATATGACAATATAAAAATTAGCTTAGATAATTGAACATTGATAAATAATAAGTAATTTGAAATTGTTTCATAAGAACACATGTTTATGTCTTTATGTTTATGCAACTGGCATATACTGCTTTACATTTTATTACATGTATTCAAAGACTTTTAAGTCAGAATAAATCATGATCTCTCTTCAGGACGAGATTCAACTTTATGGGTATTACTCGTTTTGACAGCTTTGTGGAAATCGTAAGTTAAGATAGTAAAAATAACGTTCTGAATACACTCACGTTCAAGATACATAACAGCAGCTGTTGATATTCAAGGGGAACTTTAGAAATCATAAAGAAATAACAAAGAAAACGAAAAATGGACGAAAATCTTTAGAACTAACGAGCTCTTACATTTATTTGCTTCTGGAACTTTCTTGTAAAATAAACTAATGAGATTTACAAATTGTTAAATTTTCTTTTCAAACGATTTCAATGAAGGATTTATTACGTTTTTTTTCTTTGCATTCAGTGAGAATGTTTGACATTGGACATAAAAATATTTCAAATCTGACAGAATGTGTTAGCACGATTTATTAGGTTGAAGGGACAACTGAAATGCTTTGAAGTTGAAATATTCAGGGACAAATTTTCTGAATTTCGTTTATTTTTGTTTGTTTATACCGTATTCGTTCGAATGAATCCCGATATTACCTGTTCTACTTCAAAGAGCCCGGCATGGCCAGGTGGTTAGGGCGCTCGAATCGCAATCTGAGGGTCGCAGGTTCGAATCCCCGTCCCACCAAACATGTTTGCCCTTTCAGCTGTGGGGAGTTATAATGTGACGGTCAATCCCACTATTCGTTGGTAAAAGAGTAGCCCAAGAGTTGGCGGTGGGTGTTGATAACTAGCTGCCTTCCCTCTAGTCTTACACTGCCTAAATAGGGACGGCTAGCGCAGATAGCCCTCGTGTAGCTTTGCGCGAAATTCATAACAAATCAATCTACTTCAGAGAATTATACACCTCACTTCTGGTTAACCTCTAGGTGTATCTAAAGAAACTTTGTGTTAGAGAAAGAGGTAAAAAACTTATACACTATGTAAAGTGATAGCTGTATCATTCTCATAGTCAATGTTTTTACTGGCGAGTAATGAAATGTGTTCAGATTTAACCAGACGAGCTCAGAGAAATCAGCAGTAAAGACTACTGCACGAGACGAAATGTTTCACGAGGGAAAGAATGCTGGTTTTGTGTTAATGATGTTATAATAAAGTTCTTTCCTAAAATTCAAATAAACGCGCCTCTTAGGAATTTACTTAATCCAGTAGCAGCAAGAAATAATTGGAATTTTCAACTTGTACGGCACTTTATGCACATGAGATTAAACGACATACTTCAAGGTTCAGGTCCAGACATCCTTAGTATTTACTTCTGATCAGAGGGAGTGAATATATCCACCAGTATCCGTCGCTTATCAAAAATGTCAGGCTCTTTGAATCTAATATTGTGCAGAGCCTTTAGGCGTACCAAACTGACAACGCCTGGCCCATCAACAACAAACGTTCGATTAGTGGTCTGAGTCACGTTACCAACTAGACAACGCCTGGCCCATCAACAACAAACGTTCGATTAGTGGTCTGAATCAGGTTACCAACTAGACAATGCCTGGCCCATCAACAAGAACGAAAAATACACGATGCACTATTCAAATTAAACAACATGAAACCAATCGTGGACCCAACTTTGCACATGATGGGGGATTCATATAAAAATTAATAATTGTATAACAACTGAATTAGCAATAAAGATACAGATATATTGCCTTTTTCTTTCTCAACAGAAGCTCTATAATAAAATTTTCCAATGCGTATTTTTTGAGACAGTAAAAGACATTTTTTACATGTTTGTGTTTTTTCCTTACGCAGCATTATGTTATAGAATCGGAGCGTTAAGATTGATATCAGCTCATTCGAGAATTCCATTTATAAGCTACAAAGGCATAAACACACGCAAACACGTTACATTCTTTATCAAATTGAAAACATTTCAATGTCAAGCTCAAATATATACATATACGAGTAGTTTAACTCCATTGAGCTAAATAGGACCAGCTAGTTAAAGCCTTGGATTGTATACTATAAGCCAAATTTAATATAGAAGTTTGTTTTAACGACAATAATGCTTTAGAATAATTAGATGTTGGGTTTATAAAATAATTAGGGAGATTAGATGTAATTTTGTAGTTTGAAGTTATTTGTTAGAGTAACGTTGGCGAATTTTACCGTTGCCATACTTTGAATAAAGTTCCAAAATTCTCCTCAATTTGTGAAGTAGTAATAACGTTATTTTAAGTAATATTTATTACTTACTGGAATATTAACATCATAATTGTGAACATCAAATTGGCAGGAGTTTCAGAAAAGTTGGAACATTTTATATTAGAAACTGTAATGGACGTTTTCGTAATGATATGACTTTGTAATGTAAGTGAGATTTGTAATTATAAATCTGTATGAATACTAAAATCATGTTTGTTAACGGAATGTTGTTGTTTTTTTTGCGAGGAAAAATTTAGGTGTCTCAACTATTCTTCACTTTTGAACCCATTTTTAGTGCAACTTAACCCTTGGAAACAGAACCACAATATTTATTAACTTATTGAACTATTGTACTTAGAAATATGATACATATCGCGTACCACTTCAATTTTTAAGTGTGACTTAAATGTTCATATATTTTGGGTATGACTACGCTGGATTGTGACTGATGTAAACAGCACTATTAAGTTATAATTTGCTTTTACACCAGGCCACTTCAATTTTTAAGTGTGACTTAAATGTTCATATATTTTGGGTATGACTACGCTGGATTGTGACTGATGTAAACAGCACTATTAAGTTATAATTTGCTTTTACACCAGGCCCGTTAATTTGTTTGCGCTAATCGAGATTATTACCATGTTGAAGTAACTCAGAAGTAATTGTGCTTGTCACCTAACACTACAATGCATAACGTGTTTCCCAATTAATTATGTTAAGGATGGTATGACTTGATAAGACATTCCACTTTAATTTTAAGCTATGTTCACACTCGATATATATATGTGTAAAGCAAGTGCCAACTTGAGTCTTATGGCTTGCTAGAAAACTACGTCATATATGTCTTTTTCCATGTTTGAAAATAATAGCCAACACCTATATTATCACACAAAACTGAAACCTACAGAGCAATTGAATAAAGTACAAATGAGCCAGATATTATATTACCTGAAATTATAGGTTGTTTTTATCACTAATTCAAGTTTCTTTTGATGTTTTAGACATAATAATATTAAGAACATCAATATCAAGACATTAAACATCACGATAACATGGATCGTTATATATCAGTGCTATATAGTGACAAAAGTCATGCAAATGAAGGTGAAATAAATCTTTTTATATGACTTTATTGTAATCAGGAAAGAGGAGTGATGCGAACACATCCAGGATACTGTAGACTAAACTGTTTGTCGAGACAGCAGAGAAATGGACATTTTATGGCTGATTTTTATAGATTTTTCTACCACAGGCGCATCAACAACATCAAACGATTTCTGCATTTGATACAAAAGCTCTGTGAGATGAATTAATATTACAGTATCGCTAATTGGTGTATAACATTGTTTTTTCGTTGATTTACCCAATATCTCATCATTTTGTATAATTTACAAGTAGGCCAACAACAACATTGATTTCACGTTTCTCTTTCATTAAATGATACATGCTACAATTTCTAGACGTATTTTATAAACCAAGTGTATTTAATACGTCATGAAAAATACCAATAGAATATTAATACAAAGGATAAACATTAATAAACATGCTTTAAAATACTGATTACATCAAACACAATTTACTTACCATAGGACGGTAACTACATGGTTAAAATACAAAGGATAAACATTAATAAACATGCTTTAAAATACTGATTACATCAAACATCATTTACTTACCATAGGACGGTAACTACATGGTTAAAATACAAAGGATAAACATTAATAAACATGCTTTAAAATACTGATTACATCAAACATCATTTACTTACCATAGGACGGTAACTACATGGTTAAAATACAAAGGATAAACATTAATAAACATGCTTTAAAATACTGATTACATCAAACACCATTTACTTACCATAGGACGGTAACTACATGGTTAAAATATTATTTTTTCCATTGATATTTATCTGGTCCCGATTCATCAGTTTTATACTTTAGCAAAATCTGAAAAACCCAGTTTATTGAATAGTAATTACTATTAGCTCTTCCATCAACACACTAATTAAGATTGTTTATCTTCTTTTTGTAATAAAATAACATGTTTTAAGTCATCTTGGAAACTTTTCCTTTGATATTTTATAGTACCACATGTCATTAGAGGGTTTGAACTATATCATAAAAGAATGATTAAATTTTCAACTTTTGTAAATCACATTATTTAATTTCAACCCATTTCCTGCACGTTAATAGAATGATGTCTGTCTTTTACATAGCATGTCTTAATAACTTTAGAGAAACTTACTTTTTCTAACCTCATCCGGTAGAACAGCGGTAAGTCAACGGAATTAGAACTATAAAATCCGGAGTTTAATTCCCCGCGGTGGACACAGAAGATAGCCCTAAGTGGCTTTAATCTAAAACAAACACATAAACCTTTTGAAATGTATTATAATTGTGAAACCTATTATTCAAATTAAATCGCGGATACGAAGCTTAGGCTTTCACTACAGAGAATTCCAAAAACACGAAAAAAAGTTATCTCTTAAAGAAAAAAAAGACAGAGTTTTGTATAATATAACGAATTATTTGAAAAACAAGCGCATGCTGCAGTAGGAGGATTTATATCTAATTATTCAAGCTGCTAAAACAACTGTGTCACAAGGCAATCTTGTCGATTTTTTAAATCCTTACTGATCTAGGAATAAAGACGAAAGTGTCGTTAGTAGTGTGCAGACATACGAAAGGAGGATATAAATCTAATGTTGATACAATTATTTACGGGAAGTTAGCACTATTATCCACTTGGTAATGACACTAAGGAATTATGACCCGGCAGTAAATGAAGATTAATCACGGTGTTATAATAGCGGGTCCGAAACTATCAACCGTATTCCCGGGTATAGCGATTGACTCTTTTGCTTCTCATGCTAATACAAACCGTGCTTTAAATCACCCTAAGAACTCGCAATGTGCCTAGTAACTGTCGTTACGGAACTATTTCTTGAATAAATGAATGATACAGATTGTAGGACGTTGCAAAGTAGGTAAAATCAGGGGTTCATGCCTGTATTTTACCAAAAGCATCTTATCTTGTTGGATAATTAACCCTATACGATTTCATTCACAAATAACTGAAAGTTGTTCAGATCGTGGTTTCAGCTAGCCTTTACTATTTTACGATGATTCAGCACGTAGATAAAAGTGGATTTTATTTGTTTTTTAGAAACGCACGTTAGGTTTATACCATGCATATCTCACATAAATGTGTGACAGTTTAGAATCTCATCTCGTGGTATATTTAGCTCTTTAGAAAAAACATATATTACTTTTCATAAAACTTTAGTCATATCGACCATCTACGTCTTAGTTTAAATAATTATTTATTTTTGGATTTGTTTGCCTAAGCTACACTGGAACAGCTAACATTTACGAGTTATATTACTACGGAAGCGTGCTAACAATATATACATTTCGCATTAAATGAATAGCGAAGATAACATGCGTATCTCATGAAGATAACATGCGTATCTCATTTATTAGGACTAAAGTATTTTACACGTGATTTGAAAGGAAAGAAAACTAGATAGAAACTGACAGTTGACGAATCTTTCTACAAAATACAACTTTAAACATATTGGACAGCTATTTTGTAAATCTATATGGGGATTCTGATTCACGCACTATGCTCTGAAACAGATTGTGCACTCGGGTTGCAAGAAGTTCAATTTGACGCTTAAGAGTTGCCGTTTTATCATGGTTGTATTCGGTAAGTTTACATACGCGTTTTATTTCATTTTAGTCTTAAGCCATTAAAGCCACCGTTATTGCTTTCTTATAAAGTTCTCCCATTTCATCAGGTTTTTATAACAGTGGCTACAAATATCTGAATCTCTCTTTAGAAATAATGTATTTAAAAGCCTATCAAAAACATTCAAAGGATAATTACTGCTGGTGAAGAGTTTAAAATGTAAAAAGTTCAAATCATTTGATTTGTTCGAAGGGAATTTTCAGCCTTTTATATCCCTAACTGTTGCTATGGGAGACATATTAAACCTTTTATATCCCTAACTGTTGCTATGGGAGACATATTGAACCTTTTATATCCCTAACTGTTGCTATATGAGACATATTAAACCTTTTATATCCCTAACTTTTGCTATATGAGATATATTAAACCTTTGATATCCCTAACCGTTGTTATGGGAGACATATTAACCCTTTTATATCCCTAACTGTTGCTATGGGACACATATTAAACATTTTATATCCCTAACTGTTGCTATATGAGACATATTAAATCTCTGATATCCCTAACCGTTGTTATGGGAGACATATTAACCCTTTTTATATCCCTAACTGTTGCTATGGGACACATATTAAACATTTTATATCCCTAACTGTTGCTATATGAGACATATTAAATCTCTGATATACCTAACTGTTGCTAGGTGAGACATATTAAACCTTTGATATCCCTAACCGTTGTTATGGGAGACATATTAACCCTTTGATATCCCTAACTGTTGCTATGGGAGACATATTACCCTTTGATATTCCTAACTGTTGCTATGTGAGATATATTAAACCTCTGATATCCCTAACTGTTACTAGGTGAGACATATTAACCCTTTGATATCTTTAACTGTTGCTATGTGAGACATATTAACTCTTTGATATCCATAACTAATCCAATATGTTATGGGAGACATATTAATCCTCTGAGCTAAAAATCATTTTTCAGAAAAATGATCATCTCAAGTTTTCTTTCTAACTTTATATGAAAACAAGAATTTGGTACATCAAATAATGTTTTGTAAGCATAACAAATATTCTTGGTATAGTTTTATTTATATTTTCTATTGTATTTATCTTGAAGTTATTAAGGCTGTCTGCCGTCGTCCTTAATTTTGAACTATATTCAGTATAGAAAAGGCAGGTAGTCAACAACACTCTATAACCCATAATCCACGACAAGGGACTGACTGTTATATTTATAACGCATCCATAGCATAAAGTGCGGAAAATATTTTGCAGTGTGGCACGGATTCGAACCAGGCTCGTCAGCTTCGAAATTGACAGCTTTATCACAACAGTTATATTACGTTATCAGGTTCTTTTCTAAAACTCTTCACCCTTTGGGAACAAGTACATTTAAACCATTTCTAAGCCATCGAGGTACAAGAAATACATTACTTTATACAAAGTTTATATGATCAAGAATCCAGACATAATCTAGTAAAAACTACTTGTATTATTGAACCGTTATTTTTCCGCTTTGATTTCCAAATGAATCATCAAAGAAAACCTATTAACAGTGATACAGAAAAGTAGTTTTTATTATCAAAGTGATTTTGTATGTATATTTGCTTATTCATTATAGCGCTCATTATGGCTCGAATATGTTTTGGGTTTAGTTCGTTTCCTTTATTCCTGTGTTTCCTTTATTAATGTTCGTCGGTTTCCTTTCTATTCTTGGAATAAACACATAATGAAATCTTAACATGAAATATTTACAATTTGCAGGAATTTTCAAACCGATAAATCTATATTTTAGGTGTATTAGCTTCGATGTATGTTTCGTATAAATTTTATCGGGAATGTGGATATGGTAGGGAACACGTATAGGGCATATTTACATAAGAATAGAAACGCACGTATCTAGTCAAAGCATTATGTTAAAAT
This sequence comes from Limulus polyphemus, assembly GCF_000517525.1. Taxonomy (NCBI): domain Eukaryota; kingdom Metazoa; phylum Arthropoda; class Merostomata; order Xiphosura; family Limulidae; genus Limulus; species Limulus polyphemus. The sequence continues at coordinate 174,763 of NW_013666056.1, forward strand.
CATAAATAATATTCAACGTTAAAATGGAACACAATTAGAAACATTTTATTTAGGCCTATCTATGGCCTTCAAAACGTTGATGACTCTACATGTTTCGACGTTACAACGTCTTGTAATTCCCTCCTGGGGATGACGTTGTAACGTCGAAACATGTAGATTCGTCAACTTTTTGAAGGCCATAGATAGGCCTAAATAAAATGTTTCTAATTGTGTACCAGTTTAACGTTGAATATTATTTATGATTTTAACTTTATACACAAGTGGCAAAATAATATAATTAGTATTGTGACTTTATTTTAGGCCTGTGTAAGGCAGTAATTATGAC
>NW_013666056.1:175628-192094 GCF_000517525.1 Limulus polyphemus
GTCATAATTACTGCCTTACACAGGCCTAAAATAAAGTCACAATACTAATTATATTATTTTGCCACTTGTGTATAAAGTTAAAATCATAAATAATATTCAACGTTAAACTGGTACACAATTAGAAACATTTTATTTAGGCCTATCTATGGCCTTCAAAAAGTTGACGAATCTACATGTTTCGACGTTACAACGTCATCCCCAGGAGGGAATTACAAGACGTTGTAACGTCGAAACATGTAGAGTCGTCAACTTTTTGAAGGCCATAGATAGGCCTAAATAAAATGTTTCTAATTGTGTACCAGTTTAACGTTGAATATTATTTATGATTTTAACTTTATACACAAGTGCAAAATACTATAATTATTATGTTAAACGCATAGGCTGTATTTGTTGTAGGTGGCATGGCCTACATATCTATTACCTCAAGTATTTATCTCGAAGTTTATGGTAAAGTATTTCCTTGCAGTGGAAATAGGTGCTACCAAATAAAAGTATTACTCTCAGATGACGGCCACAGATTCTATGATCAACTTTTCACCTAAAGCTCAGTCTTTCTAAAACTACTGAATTCATTAACTACAACTTAGATACAGAGGCTTTCTTATTCTAGCCTTAGAATCATTGTTATTTTAAGATTTTACCAATATATTTACTAGAATCATATGTTTTCTCAGATTTCTTTTGTGATCAGTTGTTGCATTTCGTCGATCCAACATTTACTTTATAGTGATATATAATATTCACTGGTAAAATTATCCCTCTGGCGGAATTGGTAATTAAGAGAAAAACTCATATTTTTCTATTTGTTAATAATCTGTTATAAACGTAAATTATCAAAATTTCTAAGATTATTTATGAATTGAAATTTTTTATTGATACTTAGTCATAATTATCTTTGCCATCAAATTAATTAATTAATTTTTAAGTAAAGCACTTAGATTCAGTAATTAAAGGTAATTTTATTCTCTAACAAAGCTTTTACAAACAAACAAATACAGACAGGATGATGGATACGTGAAGAAACTGTTTAAAATTTATGCGTGTAATTTACAGTTTGCATATTTTAATATATAAATGTATATCCATATTTTACAAAAAGAAGTTTAAAATGAACATTTCGGTGATGTATTCTCTGTAGTTCTCAGATTTTAATTTTCTTTTTATGTGAACGACTGTAAAAAGAAATGGAAAAGCTATATACACTTCCAAAACGATTAAATAATGATTGTAATCTATAATAGAATCAGTTAAGTTTTATGCAAAGATGACGTTTCGTTACGTTCGTTAGATGTTGTTTTACATCCTTACTGCAGTCTACACCAGTAAGGGCATCCTGGCGCCAGCGTTAAATTTTTACAATCATTGTTTATAAATGCCATATTATCGTCGAATAATCTTAAGTAACTGTTTTTAGGGTACTTTCGCTATTTGGATTCTCTTGTTCGATGGGATTAAAGTCTAGTTATTGCGATGGGGGTGGTCATTGTCACTTATATGTGGGGTAGTCATCGTCAACCATTAGGCTGAAATCACACCAATTGCACTGGCATATTATTGTAGAACAAAAAAAAGAGGGCGCGAGTTGGCCCTATAGTAGAGATCTGGACTTCATAGCTGCCAAACCAGGTTCGAATCAGCGCAATGCCACAAAATATTTCCCGCACTTTAAGCCAAGGGTGCGTTATAAGAGCGTTAATCAATCCTTTAGCAGGATGGTTGGTGTTAGGGTTCTGCTGACTGGCTGTCTTCTCTCTGATTAGAAGTTTAAAATATCCTTAGTAGCTTTCTCCTAAATACAAATACATAACAGTGTGTCGTAGGATGCGTTCTCCAACATGTCTGGCATTAATTGTACTTTTTTTTTCCCATAGCATACAAATGTTAAGTACGAATTCAAATTTGATGACGAGGAATCCACTTGTTTTAGAAAATAAAGGCTGGAGACAGCTTTTATCTGTAGATAAAAAAATATTGTCTTATGTATTTTTAATTAACTGAATGGGTTCTAGGAGAAATTTTAAACGAACTGTTTTACGTCTTGTCATAAAGACAGGTCTTTCGAAATGTGTTTCTGTTTGTACCCTCACACGGAGTCGAACTGCAGCTGTGTACGTCTGAATCAGTTTCGGAGCAAGTACCCTATGAATGCAATGTGCCAGAATTAGAGTCAATTTACAACAAACCACTATGATATTTATCTGAGGTCTCAGAATGGCTAATGAACAATTTAAGGTACTTTAAACTCTGCGATTCACAACCTGAAATAACAGTAATATGTATTTCAGGTCATTGTTTATCACCAGAGAAGAAGGAATGTTCTTATATTATAACGATGGTTTAAACTTCGATTATCATCTAGTTGTTTTGTTATTTTAATAAACTTTTCGACATGATTGTAGCGCGAAATTTGTTGAGATGAAGTTTGTCTTTCATTATAGATGTAGCCTTTTCTAACTCTTTTATGACGTTGATCATATGCATGTGACACACTACATAACCTTTGGTTAAGCCTTTAAAGGTATGATATTAAATGTACGTGAGTTTGGAAATTTCTGTCTTCACGACAAAATAGCATTTCTCTTCAAATTTCCAAAGTTTGGCAGTTTCAAGTTTCAGATAAGAACAATGAGTTATGAAAACATACATCTGTAAAGAACTGAAAAGCAATGCTCAAAGTAAACGCTTAATCTGACATTTTTTTAAGTGTGTTCTGATGGCCTTCAGTCACAATATAAGATGAAAAACAAAACTTTAAAACCCATTGCAATTAAGACTTTACCTTTGTATCATATGTCAAATGAAACGAATCAGTAATTGGGTAAAGACAAATTGTACTTTTAGAATAAATCTTAATAACATCCTACACTTGTTCTTACACAAATATGTAATCTTCTTAAACGTTTGAAAAAAAAGATAGCTTTTTAGGACCTAATTATGTTCTTTTTGGTGATTTCTACTGTATGAAAAAAAATTTATTACTATGTGCATTTTCGGTTTCTTCATGAGAGAGGGAGAGAGAGGAAAATAACAAATATATTTCAAGAATCCTGTCTTAACGAGTAACTTTTTGTAAAATACAGAAGTAGTATGGTAAGTTGAAAATAATACAATCACTTAGAACACGTAGTATTTTATCAAAAATCTGGTTATTATCAGATGACACCAAATTCAAAGTAAATTAGTATTTTGCAGGCTGTTAAATCATAATGTATTTCCACTTGGTACCATAAGAAACTACATCCATCCGTTGCATTTCAAAAAATAGTCTGAAATAAAATGATGAATAGATTTCTCGGTAAACATTTTATATGAGCATTAAATGAAAGATTTCGTCAAATCTGCATGTCATCTTCTGTTCTTTAGAAGACTTTTTCAATCGATCAGCATGTTGTATAATGATTTCATTAGTTTGGCTTTAAAAAATATAAAGATAACCAGAAATCCAAAGGCTTTAATATTGCATTCCGAGAAATTTAATTAAATGACAATCGCATATTTTTGAAATGTATTTTGTCTCATAACCAAAGAAGCAATCAGCTCGAGTTATAATGAACCAGAAGGAAAGTAATTAAAACATCATTTAATAATAATTCACTGTGAGATTGTAATTGATAAACTTAACCTTGTTTGGCTTTGTTCTTTTAAACCAATGTCTGCAGTAGGTTACGGTAATAAGATCATAATGTATCTTATTCGTATGTTATAATTATATTTACAATCACCTTAGGATTATGGAGTTTTTTAAATAAAAAAATCATAATATATTCTCAGTCTTTTGTCTTCTTTTCTCTAAAGGTATATTGATTACGCATATTGAGAGTGTATTAACTGTATTAAGAGTATGTTCATACTCTCGAATTTGTGGGTATTTTAATACCGGAGCCTCGTTTATATTTTATGGTCGATGCTAGTGTTTTTCATGAAACTGCTAGATTACATGTCCAAAATTATTATAATTTTTCACTTTATTTCGTCAAAACCTATTGAAATCGTAGAGTTTTGGTAAGAGTTAAAGTAAGAATTAAAATGCTCTCTCGCAACCACCTTTTAGCAGATGTCTGTAGTTTTCTGAATGTTGCTTCATCTGTAGAATATTTTAAATCTATCCCCTATTTTCCTGCTAGACATTTCTCTTCTTTGTTCTTTTTTTTACCTTTTATGATGGTTGTGTAACTTTATTTACTTCAACTCTCATGAGTTTCCAGTAATGGTCTGTCACAAGGTAGTCATCTCGTTAGGTTTTATATTTCCTCAATCTTCTGACCGTTTGCCATTTTGGTTCAACAGTTCACCACGTTCTAAAATGTCTTTATTTTAAAGATTAGGTCCCTATTGAAGTTTTATATTTGAAGAGGTATCAAGCGTGAATTAGTGGTTGCTGATACAAGTTTCTAGTGTTCCAGATGTGATGCCGCTGAATATTTTCCGAAAGTTGCAGTTAATCCAGTTATCAGGGTCAAATATGGTCATAGTCTTTGTTTGAACAAAGCTGTGTCAGACTTTGGCAATGGTAGTATTCGTCCGCTCATAGGACACTCATGTCTTAGGCACTACTGCTATGATATAATTGCTTTGTCCAATAGATGTATCGAATCAGATTTATAAAACTGAAAATTTCGCTTTGAAATGTTAGATTATAGTTAAGATCCATATCTAGTGAATGTACGTGGTCCATGTTGGTTTTTTGTCTTGCTGATACAGCTGGATGCTGATTACGTAACGCGTGATCATAAACAGTCGTGTACCCGCACGTAAGATGAGGGCGGATTGTTAGTTGGCAACTCACAGAGCATGCTCGTAATCATAGAATATGGCTATTGGTGTATTGTTAGCTCGTTAGTAGTGTTGCAAAATGGTTATTGTTATTACTTGTTATTACCAAGGTTATAACTTAAACTGAGAAAAATGCTTTTTACCTAGGTATCGTAATTCAATATTGTGCATTTAGATTTGCGTAAGGTGACGGCAGGAGAGAGTTAAGCTTTTCAAACAACGTTATTCAGTCAGATAGCTAAATTTGTAGTTTTGTGAAATTTTTGTTTTTATTCTACCAGTTTGTGCAAGTGCTTTGATGGCTTGTTACTCTGCAGTTGGTTTGTTACTACTCAACAGTGTGTGTAAAGTGCTCATACAGTTTAGCTTGCATGCTGTTTGCAGCATGTTTGAGATTTTAATTTCTATTGTACATGTTGCACATCTGACTCATACCTACTATACGTACTACCGTACTTATGATATATATTATGCCATTTAACTGTTCAAATAATAATTGGAATTAACAACCTTAACTATGCTTTATATAACACATAGGTTAAACGGCCAAGTCACAGGCCACTAGGGTTCAGATGTAGCCAACGGTAGTTTTACACTACTGACCAGAGGGAAGGCAAACACTTAGAAGCACCAGCTGCCGCACACTGGACTGAAAACAAGAACAAGTTATATAATTTACCTTTTCAGTGTTTTCAAACTAAGTGTGACCTATTGATATCTAAGGTCGTACTTGAAACAGTGTGATTTTTAAAATGTGCCCTTCAGGGAATATGTGAAATAAACCTTAGTTATTAATGGTGCCAAAAAAAAAGCTGCCACCCTAGCTAGATGGAAAAAAAACTATAGCAAGGATATTAGCAGAAGCTACAAAAAAGGATAGGCTTAGAACACTGTCACTCTCGAGACTTAGTATCAAAGGTGTAAAGTCTAAAGACATGTGTAAACAATGTTTAAAAAAGAAAGTAGGAATGGGAGCATCAAAAAGTAAGGAAACAAGGTAGGAATGGGCGGGATAACATTACAATACTTGGTTGTTTTTGACATAGTGCAACCTCAAAGTCAACATTTTTATCGTTCCGCGCATTCCTATTTCGTGTTTTACTTTGATCTTTACTTGTGATGAGTTTTATCAGTAGCTAATCCTTTCTATATACTCAGCGGTTTTGATACTATTCTTTTGGCCCACTCCTTGCCAGTCACATAACTGTAATGTCTCACTTCCTTTCTCACTACCAATATCAAACATTCCCTTTAATGGCATGCATTTCGTTAGGATCACGTAAATTGATGGCATATACATGTATATCTTTGTACTTAGTTCCTGAAACAAAGTTTATAACAGAGAGATTTAGCTATATACACCTTTCATTTAGTATAAACAATTACCAAGCTACAAAAAGTACACGAAGTAGGAATGGATGGAACGACGGTCACATCCACTTTGAGTTTGCACCGTGTCAAAAACACCAATTGTTGTAATGTTTACTAGCCCATTCCTACATTGTTTCCTTACTTTTTAGTTATTCCATTCCTACTTCCTAACTACTGAATCATCCTAGAGTTTACCTGTTGGCGTCGTAAAAATAAGAGGGAACTGTTAAATACGTGAGAACTACAGCCATTGGTTGTTAGCAGTCAGAAGTTATTCGTAAGTGAACACTAATTCTATAAAAGGCCCCCCAGTGACAGAGCGGTATTTCTGCGGCCTTACAACAATAGAAACCGAGTTTCGATACCCGTGGTGAGCAGAACACAGATAGCCCATTGTGTAGCTTTTTGCTTATCCACAAACAAACAAACAGATTCTAGAAAAGATCGCTAGCTGTCCCTAATTTTGAAATGATAGACAAGAGTGAAGGCAGTTAGTGGACACCACTCATCACAAACTCGTGGACTATATTAGTGAGATTTCATCGTCACTCTTATAAAGTACCCACGTTCCCAAAGTGCAGTGCACGATTATATTTTGGTGTTAATGGGGCGCAGACCAGGGAAACCCAGATCCACTTTACAGCAAGATAACCACTGGGGCACTTTCGGTACGTTTCCTTATGCTTCCTGGTTGTGTAGCGATTTACTTCAAATTACGCATTAAAAAAAATATGTATAAATATGAATCAATAAGAACCCTAATCACAAAGCTATACAATTTTAATTACTGGTAGTGAATGAAAAGATTAATTTCGGCTTATGTCTTAAACTGATGTTTTAATATCTAATGTTGTTCTTGAAATGAGAATTCTTGTTTATTCAAATGAAATTATCAAGCAAAAAATGGCTTTATTCCTTAAATGTAATTTGTTTATGTTAAACTTCATTTAAAACTCGATGAAACGGTTAACAGACTTAAAGTCGGATAGTTATTTTATATAAAGCTAGTATTATAATTTTATACTAGTTTCGTTCAGTAGTAACGACAATTTTGATTTTACTTTTTATCGGAAATACTTCAGTAAGCCAGTACTTGTTATTTTGTTTTTTTTTAAGTCTTGGTTCTGGAGCTATTACAGTATTTCTGACAAAAATACGTGATAAATGGTTCCAAAGAATATGAAAGAAAGCTAAGTGCCTTGGGGAGCAGACGTTTGTCTCTCGGCAGTTATGTCAATTTAGACCATACCATACCTTTATCTCTTCAGTATTGACCAAATACATTTACAGCTACAGAATGGCGTAAAACTTGAGAGCATTAAGGAATACAAGAGTTTGTTCATAAAAGAAACCGTTTTAATATATCACTTGTTCTGAAGCAATTTCAATAAAATGAACGAAACATTAGTAAAATTATTTTATTTCATAACATTGTTATTAAAAATATATTAAATGTATCCTTACAACGTACTTAAGACTGTATAATACTTAAACGTGAAGTATTTAAATATATTAAAAGTATATAATAAATTACTGGATTATTTAAGATTTTTTTTTCTTTTATTCTATTTTAATATAGATTATAGCGTTCATAATACTTACATGTTCATTTTGTTTCCTCAACTGCAGCCCGGATCTTAGTATGGCCTGGTGGATCACGGGATCAAAATCCGGCGCCAAATATACTCGACATTTCAGCCATTTGAGCGTTATAATGTGGCTGTCAATCCTACTATTCGTTGGAAAAGAGAAGCCTAAGGGTTGAATGTGAGAGCTAGCGGAAGATTGCAGTTCAAAACTAGAGACTGTGACATAAACAAACAAATAATTGCAGCTCCAATATTAACAAATATTGTTGTGTTAGAAAAAAAAAGGAAAAATTAAAAGGAAATTCAATTCTGTAACTGTTCTTTGTATGAAGGGAATACCGAATTTTCTCAATCCAAGCGTCTGCTCAACTTTGTACACGATTAAAAGAACAATATTTAAACTGTATTTCTTTTTTATCAAATACTTAATGCATTGGAGATTAAAAACAGGTTATACAGATATCATCTTTTACTGTTTTATAATGATTTGCTTCGTACTTCTTAACTCAAACAAGCAAAATTTTAACTTAGTTTATTACGACCACCCTCCTCTCGTGGCTCAGCGATAAGCCCGAGGGCTCACACTGCTGAAAACAAAATTTCGATATTCGTGAAGTGCCCAACACAGATAGCCCATTGTGTAGCTTTGTGATTAACTATAAACAAGTAGTCAGCAGAAACATTAACATTTAGTATTATCTACGGATGTTTCTATTTCATTCGTTGATTGTAACATTGTAATTATTCGTAAAGACTTTTCCGTAGGAGTAACATTAAAATCACCAATCAGCATTATCTACACGTCATTCAGATGCTCGAGAGATATATGTTGAAGTTCCATATCATTCAGCTTCGTGAACGTGTCTTTTATCGTTGAAATTGCCTGTCTAGAAAAACAACAACAAAAACACACTGTTTTCACTGAAATAAATTGCTACGCCATGCATGTCATGCAGTAAATCTTAACACTGTACGTACAGATAGAAAACTTTGATAAACCGTGCTCATGCGCACAGGACAATATATGTACACACGGGATATATATTTGCGAACCACTGAACTAAGCAAAGTAAATTGAACAATGTTTGAAAATGGAAAACGTGCATTTAGCCATAGAATATGATGAAGTAAATGACGCACGTGTATAGGCTTACGAAAATAACGTGTCTTGGAAGATATGCGTTAGGTCATTAACTTGCAAGGGAGTACTTTTTTTTTTCGTTTTAGCTCTGGGTGTAAATATAGCTGTACCGGTATTTTCTGAACAAAATCTACATATGGTGTGGGAGTCGAATTATTCGTTTCACGTATTTAATGTCTGAACTTAAACCACTTAAATCATTTTCTTCGAACGTGTGTTGAGTGTTAGTGTTCAACTTATACATGCCATAAACAGCGTAAATATGCATTGCAAAAAGTGCTCTAAATCAGTTATAAGTTTCGAAATATTGGGCATAACTGAGAGAATAATCTTATCTTGCTTTAGTAGAAGTTTAATTGAGTGAATACTTAACAAACCAAATCACTCTAGAGCTATTGCAATGTATGAGAGATTGTGTAGTAAGTATTTCGTGACGTCATCAGTTATAGTAATTAACGAACCATGGCTCTTTGTAATCATCGTTGTTTGTGACGTCATCAGTTATAATAATCAACGGACCAAAGTCTTTTGTAATAATTGTTGTTTTTGACGTTATCAGTTATAATAATCAACGAACCAAAGTCCCTTGTAATCATTGTTGTTTGTGACGTCACCAGTTATAATAATCAACGAACGAAAGCCCCTTTTAATCATTGTTCTTTGTGACGTCACCAGTTATAATAATCAACGAACCAAAGCCCCTTGTAATCATTGTTCTTTGTGACGTCACCAGTTATAATAATCAACGAACCAAAGCCCCTTGTAATCATTGTTCTTTGTGACGTCACCAGTTATAATAATCAACGAACGAAAGCCCCTTGTAATCATTGTTGTTGGTGACGTCACCAGTTATAATAATCAACGAACCAAAGCTCCTTGTAATCATTGTTGTTTGTGACGTAAAGGTTTACATCTACTTGCAATTGTGTTACCCATTGGAATATTAGGGATTCTAATTAGTAAAACATGTATAAGGTTTTAAAAAAACGTATTCTGTATTCTCCAACTCCAAACCTATTTCAAATATACATATATGTAATATATTTATAATGTGAAGCAAGCCTTAAACAAAACCCTGCACAACAAATGTCAGTCACCATGGTACAGGCCATAATGTGGGTCATATGACGTGTTCTGGTTTTTGGACATGACTGAAAAAGTACGACCCACATAGCGATGGAGATACATCATCCATCAGTATCAAACTGCGTTCCCAAAACTTCACATGAAAAGGAAAACGTACTGATACAAATTAACATAAGAAAAAACAAAATAAGAGACCAAGATGTGGGTGCTCATGCCAACAACGTCCCCATCTATATCACCCTTCAGTGCCTGCAGATAGTTGTGGAAAGGTGACTGCTCTAAGAACAAAAAAAAGCAAAAAAATACAAACGAAAATGAGAAAGAAACAGACCTACGTATTGGGGATGGTGAGTAACTTTAATTTATATATATAAATCATTATATACAGCTTTACCAATTATCAGGAAGATTAAGATTCTTAATGCATTAGTCAGTCTCAGATTGAAGTTTCTGTATCCTGTCATGATATCAAGTTGCATCTGAGATTTAGTGGTTTTAGTCGAAAGGGTCATCTTGTAGGAATTGATAAAACAGTTTGAATCGTATGTTATTGAGTTCGTTATAAGGTAAATCGGTTGGAATTGAGAGAGCCAGCCAATGATTAGTCTCAATGGATTACAATACACTAAATCATTAGAAGACTATTTGAGTGAGCGAGTACATCAGCCACCTTTCTGAATTCAGCCGGTATGGAGTCTATAGGACAACTATGGTTATAAAACGTTACAATCCGATATAAGGGAAACTGGAGCAAGGAAAGGGACGAGTATGTCGTGGGTTTGAGAAAGGAATATAAAACATAAGATTTCAATTAAAGAAGAAAGAGAGGGTTGGAATATGTGAGAGAAAGAACGAATAAAACGAGAGAGGTGAAGGAAGGAAGTAATATACTGCCAGAAAGTAACCATTTCGAAATCTACGTGTTATTTATTATTAGAAATAATCATCACTTTGTTATTTTTAAATAAAGTTGATGGACATAAGAAAGAGTTTGTTTGGTTTGTTATGAATTTCGCGCAAAGCTGCACGAGGGCTATCTGCGCTAGCCATCCTTAATTTAGCAGTGTAAGACTAGAGAGAAGGCAGCTAGTCATCACCACCCACCGCCAACTCTTGGGCTACTCATTTACCAACGAATAGTGGGATTGGCCGTAACATTATAATGCCCCCAAGGCTGAAAGGGCGAGCATGCTTGGTGGGACGGGAATTCGAACCCGCGACTCTCAGATTGAGAGTTGAGCACCCTAACTACCTGGCTCATAAGAAAAGGAAGCAAAGTGCGAATATACCACGATCCTAACAGTCTCTACTATCTTGTATTTTTTGATACATTTTTCTACAGAAGGTGTTATTCCTATTAGATATAACACAATTTAAATATAAACCTGCTGTGTTACAGTAAAATTAGTCAACCAACATAACTGGGAAGAAACAGAAACAGAGATATTTTGCTGAAAAAGAACAACTATATTTTTTACGGAAACGTTCGGCTTCCCAAGATGAGTGTCGAAAATTAAGTACATAAATCTTTTAACGACATTAAGCTAGCTTAGTCTTATACGTATAGTGAAGCTAACAAAATAGAGGGTCATTTCTCATAGACATATTATTTCTTATTATCATTCCACTCGTGTAAAAAAGCCATATTCTCTGTGAAAACACATAAAATAGGCAAGACTAAGGGATGGTGAAAATTTGCAAAGTTTATTGCTACCATACAACCTGCGTTCTTATTCCACAAGGAATGGGATATCTTGACAGTTATAAACCTGTATCTCATCACTGTATTAATAATAAGAAGAAGGGAATGATGAAGAAAACAAGGGTAACTGTCGTAGCTGAAGAAATGTACAGCATAATAAATTACATGTAATTTTATCGCAAGATTCAGCATTATAACATTATGTTTTAAATTAGGAAGCCTGAAAGTGAATGCAGTTTCGGTTATGGGTGTGATGTCCATTGTATGAAACCATGCATTTTTCGAAGTGTGCAAACAATTAGTGTCAAGCATTATGTTACGAGCGCATGCGTCAATGGTGTCTTTGCAACAGCCGATTCCGACATTAATGGTTTATAAATTCCAATAAGTCATCAAGATATGCAGTTTTATGGAAAAATATGATATAATAAAAATACTATGAACAAAATTTCGTTATCGTAATTAATTGTTAAGAATTGATAATTAATTGTATAGTCCATTAAATTGGTTTGTTTTTGTGAATTCTGCTTACGAGGGAAGTAAACCTGTGACATTCCCACAACTAAACATTAGCACAGCTGGTTCACTCCGAAATCCAATATATTGAGCATAGAAGCTTGGTTTCCTTGGGATTGTATGCATCGTGCAATATATTCTTCGTGTTTATAACTCAGTATTAATTTGAAACTTGTGTAAGCGTTCGTTAGCTTCGTCTTTCATGTCAGTTATCACACTGATGTGCCAAAATATATCACTGCCTTTCCTTCTACCAATTCCGTAACTGTCTTTGTCTAGTTTAATTATTCAGTATCCTATTATAGTAAACGGAATACGTATTAGTGATTTTGATGATTTGGTATTATAACTTAGCCCATATTAGATGCTGTTATTCAGAGGCTATATCACATTAGAAACATATATATGTCAATTGTTTCGTGCCATTACTTCTATTATGTCTTTGGACAGGTGCATTAAGTCAAATTACGTATTTTGTTACCTAGCATATTCTGTCCGGTTTAGATGTATCGTTTTTACAAACATCTTGTTTTACTAAGCACATATTAAATCTATATCATAATCTTAACGTATTGATTAAACTAATGTTATCAGTGTACAAGATAGTTAATAAGGTACTCAGTTAAGAAATATATAAATACGTGCGTTTCTGAGCATTATGTACGGTGAGTGGTTAGATACGGGTAATATGTAAATTACCAAATAATATTATATTTCGTTCTTCTTCCCCCAAACAATGAAACTTCCCGCACGTACGTTTTCTGAAATAGACATAGGGGATTTCTTACAAAGACTCGGCGATAAACAGTAAATTAAATCTTGAAAAATATCAATAAGGAGCTACACAATAGAATTATGTAATGCTATTAACACCAGTACACCACAATATAACCATGTAATGCCATTAACACCAGTACACCACACTAGAACCATGTAATGCCAGTAACACTAGTACACCACAATAGAACTATGTAATGCCAGTAACACTAGTACACCACAATAGAACTACGTAATGCCAGTAACACTAGTACACCACAATAGAACTATGTAATGCCAGTAATACTAGTACACCACAATAGAACTATGTAATGCCAGTAACACTAGTACACCACAATAGAACTATGTAATGCCATTAACACCAGTACACCACAATAGAACTATGTAATGCCACTAACAGCAGTACACCACAATAGAACTATGTAATTCCATTAACACTAATACACCACAATAGAACTATGTTATACCATTAACACTAGTACACCACAATAGAACTATGTTATACCATTAACACTAGTACACCACAATAGAACTATGTAATGCCATTAACACCAGTACACCACAATAGAACTATTTAATGCCATTAACACCAGTACACCACAATAGAACTATGTAATTCCATTAACACCAGTACACCATAATAGAACCATATAATGCCATTAACACCAGTACACCATAATAGAACCATGTAATGTCATTAAAGCCAGTACACCACAATAGAACTACGTAATGCCATTAACACTAGTACACCACAATAGAACTATGTAATGCCATTAACACCAGTACACCACAATAAAACTATGTAATGCCATTAACATAAGTACACAACAATAGAACTATGTAATGCCATTAACACAAGTACGCATGTAGAAATGTAGCGTTCTTTGTTTTAAACTAAAATCACAAGAGCATAACACTGGAAATATACAGGTATAATTGCTATATACGTCAAGTCTTTTTGTAAACGAGTAGTCAACCTCTTCTTAAAATCAATATATCGTGTTTAGTTTATTGTTTCAAATGTTTAGAATTGTCAGGACCAAAGAGAGCACAGTGTTAGCAAATGAAATCTAAGTTTATTATCACTGTAAACTAATAAATTAGCATTCGTTAATGTGTTTTTTTTTATCTTAATTTCAGTGAAAAACGCCATTGATTAATAAATATGAATTCAATTTACTGAATATAAAGTTAAAAAAGTATCTTCGGTTGCCATATAACCAGTGAACTATTCTTTCTTTAGTATAGGTTCACTAACTTTTACAGGAAACTTATTAAGTAAAAATAATAATAAATTGTACACATTTCCAGAATTGTTTTTACCTTAACTAAGCTCATTATTACTGTCACGATTAGCTTAGTTTTGACGAATGAATTCATATTCAATGGGTCTCGTTCAAAGTAAATAATGACATACAAATGTACACGAAATACTGACCAAAGATGAAACAATGAAATATCACATCCGGTTGTTAAAAAACAAACAAAAAAAAAACATACTCGTACTCATTTTTTAAAAATTTATTTCATCTATGTTGCACAATTAAACTGTTGTTTTAGTTTTTCTTTCATCCTCCTTTACGGCTCGAGCTTATCACTCTCTAGATCTAGCCCACTGTTTTGCTTTCAGAAAACTGAAGACGTCCTGAAGCTAAGCAGACGGCTTCATTGATTGGACGCCAAAAGTAGGGCCGATTTTTTATTTTTATTTTTTTAACGATTGACTCTTAGGTTTAGTGCAAATAGCGATCATTTAATCACGTTAAACATAACCGTCTTAATGACGCCGAATATAACTGAGTCCATCTGTCACAAGTTAATCTGGTTACTGGACAGCAATCAATAATTTAAGCTTTGAAAAGCAGGAGGTAGCGCCATGATGACAGTAGTTCAAGAGCCTGCCGCTAGATGGAAAATTTAGTAGAAAATATTCACACGATAATTTCATTTTTGTTATTTACAGAAACGTTATTCACGTATAATTGTTTAAAGAGTCATAGCAGAGGATATCAGTATTATAGAACTACTGTACTGTAAGTAGTTAAAATGAAAACAAAACTAAAAGGAGGGTTAGCGAAGTAATTTACTTTGGGAAACTCTGTATTTTTGCCATAATATTACATCTTTCATTATGAATACAAACACGTGTACATAATCAAAGCGAGTGTATTAGGGATCCTTCATGCTTCTCTTTTACTTTCGGCCCGCCATCGCCAGGTGGTTAGGGCGCTCGACTCGAAACTTGTGGGTGGTGGGTTCGAATCCCAATCACACCAAACATGCTCGCCCTTTCAGCCGTGGGGACGTTATAATGTGACGGTCAATCCCACTATTCGTTGGTAAAAGAAGAGTCCATGAGTTGGCGGTGGGTGATGATGACTAGTGGCCTTCCCTCTAGTCTAACACTCCTTAATTAGGGACGGCTAGTGCAGATAGCCCTCGTGTAGTTTTACGCGAAATTCGAAACAAACAAATTTTTACTTTCAATTCTTGCATCCCCCCCAGTGGCACAGCGGCATGTCTGCGGACTTACAGGGCTAGAAACCGGGTTTCGATACCCGTGATGGACAGAGCACAGATAGTCCTTGTGTAGCTTTGTGCTTAATTAAAAACAAAACAATTCTTGCATTACTTACTGATAAATGTGTAATAAAATTGTTTTAAAGAAAACGAGATATTATTATTGGTTTTGTCAATCATAGATTTTAATACAAAAAACCTAAAAAAGCTAGTTACAGATATCTGTGATTATGATGGGTATAATCTGTGTTATGATTGAGCTTTAAAATATATTTTTGTTGTATTTTACCGAAATGAAAATAGCTTTCGTCTATAATAATAATATAGTCTTAATAATCTAGAAGTGGTATAATAGTAATTTAGTCTTAAGCTAGAAGTTGTATAACAGTAGTTTAGTCTTAAGCTAGAAGTTGTATAACAGTAGTTTAGTCTTAAGCTAGAAGTTTTATAACAGTAGTTTAGTCTTAAGCTAGAAGTTGTATAATAGTAGTTTAGTCTTAAGTTAGAAATGGTATAATAGTAGTTTAGTTTTAAGCTAGAAGTTGTATAACAGTAGTTTAATCTTAAGCTAGAAGTTGTATAACAGTAGTTTAGTCTTAAGCTAGAAGTTTTATAACAGTAGTTTAGTCTTAAGCTAGAAGTTGTATAATAGTAGTTTAGTCTTAAGTTAGAAATGGTATAATAGTAGTTTAGTTTTAAGCTAGAAGTTGTATAACAGTAGTTTAGTCTTAAGTTAGAAATGGTATAATAGTAATTTAGTCTTAAGCTCGAAGTTTATAACAGTAATTTACTCTTGAGCTAGAAGTGGTATAATAGTAGTTTAGTCTTAAGCTAGAAGTAGTATAATAGTAGTTTAGTCTTGAGCTAGAAGTGGCATAATAGTAATTTAGTCTTAAGCTAGAAGTGGTATAATAGTAATTTAGTCTTAAGCTAGAAGTGGTATAATAGTAATTTAGGCTAAATAATCTAGAAGTAGTATCACATAACCAAT
>NW_013666056.1:192989-219362 GCF_000517525.1 Limulus polyphemus
TATAATAGTAATTTATTCTTGAGCTAGAAGTGGTATAATAGTAATTTAGTCTTAAGCTAGAAGTGGTATAATAGTAATTTAGTCTTAAGCTAGAAGTGGTATAATAGTAATTTAGGCTAAATAATCTAGAAGTAGTATCACATAACCAATGTCATTGATGAAACGCTTTAGGGCGTGGCTACGGAATTAGTAAGCTTAAAATGTGAGTCCGAGGATTCATGGTTCGGTTTCTGTTGTCGGAAAAGCACGCTCTACAATTTGAGTAAGATATAAGAGTAACTGACAAATCCAACTTTTCGTCAGACAAAGAGTAGCCTAAGAGATTGCGGTGAGCGCTGTTGACAAACTTGCCTTCTCACTAGTCTGTCATTTACAAATTAGAGTCGGCTTGCGTAGCTTATCGGGAATATATAATAATACAAACAAACCACGCTTTATTCTATTCTCTGGTTAAGACTTTCTTGCATATGTCATTATCATCTTTTTAACTCGACTGAAGATGTTAACGTGAGAGTATTTGATTTTGTGATTAGATAAGCACTATTTCTATCAAAACATACACCTTATTATTTAGTTTCTACATATTGCGTTACCAACGAACGTTTCAATTCAATACACGCATAAAAACTGTTCTAGGGACAAAAGGAGCAAAATACATAATCGTAATTAATCAAAATTTGAAAATCCCAAATCTCCTGCTCTCACCCTCTCAATCTTTCATATTTCTCTAGAAAATAATGCTTATCAAATTTCAAGAAAAATCAAGATTTATTTATTAGTGTCTCACAGGAGTCAAATAAAAAACACAAAACTTGAACTCTTTATTATCCGAAGAAATAGTTTTTAGAAAAATAGAAAAATATAGAATAATTCGAACAAGAGTCAATATTTGATGTTAATGGCACTCAAATGTAGCCTACTTTTGTGAATGAGTCGTTTTCAAGAAATGAATGAATACTGAACTCACAGGGTTGAAGTCACAGTGGACTTCGTGGGTTCATGACATAACTTCTGATGCTGAGAACAACATCGAACAACAACCGCTTTTGTTCTTCGTTTTGAACCAGTTATCATTGAACTCTTGAATCAGAACTTCTCCTCTTTCCGTGGTATAATTAATGTTCAATTTTATGGGCGGCTCCAGAGTCCCTTTCCTGAATCCAGACCTTTGGATCCTTCTGGAGAATGTCTTTAGGGAGATTCAAGGTATTGAAGAAGCTTTCAGTCTATTGCGTGACGAACAAAGTATGCTTCCTGGTCACTCCAAAGTCAGAAAGCTGCAGTTTGGTCCTTTTTGGCAGAGCCTCTGTTCTTTTGATCCCTTTTTGTGTTTATAGCACGGCTCTTTACTCATCAGGAGGGGAAACAAGGTTAAAGAACCCTAGATCAATAAGTTCCTCAGTCAATTACCACAAGTATTTTCTGTATGGTACCATCAGTTACGCCCTTGTTGATCTTGCAATACACCTGTAGCCAATTAAGGAACTTTAGATCACTCAGTGGGGAGATCCGGGCTTGAATGTAGCCCTCTGCAATGCCGAAGCAAAGGAGTTTATGAAGTCCATTCTCATATGTTGCTGTAAACTTGAATAGTCCGCAATCTTTCTTTGTCCTTACGAACGTGCATATTTTGAAACCATACAGCAGGCCTGCAATCTACTGTGCTCTATGAGCTTGGAAGCGAACTGTTCCAGCATGCATGCCATTCAAGAAGAAGGGATGGTTAGATAAAGCAGCTCTTGGTTGTGTTTCTTCAAGCTCCTGTTGGACAAAGGTGAAAACTTCTTCATTCATATATAGTCTGTCGTCTTCTAAGTCATCCAATAGTGTTTGAAATTTGGTTTGATCAATGAGGCTACATCCCTGGAAATGCTTTAAGAGTTGGATGTCTGATCTTGAAGATGCTACAAGTTGAGAAGAAGCTTTCTTGAGAACAACCTCAACTAGTTGGTGATGACATAAGAATGAGAGCAGTCTCTTTCCCAGTTTCTATACCGAAAAGATATAAAATTCAGACAATGTGTATGTTAGTGTCACCACATTGCAGAAATAGTTGCGAGAGGTCCACACTTCCTATGCGCAATCACACGAACTATTGCAAGGGAAAAGCGCATATTAAGCGAAAATAGCAAAAACTTTATGAGGTTGATTAGACGCTTCTACATACAATCCAATTTTGATGAAATTTTGCAGGTATTGGTCTTTCACCAACTGAAAAAGAAAAACAAAAATAGGGTGTGTATGCGAGAAGTCAAAGTTTCATAGTTTTACATTTTACCATATGTATAGTTATCACCCTAATATACGTATATATAATAATTTATTGCCCTATAACTTTCTGTGTTCAGTCATTGATTTTAGCACAGAGTTATAATCGTTCTCAGTAGAACATATAATATAAAAAGTAATGTTTGTTTGATCCAATACAAAAATTATATAAAAACATTTTTTTATAACAACACGCTGAATGTTGTTATTGTGTGGCTTCCAAAAGCTTTTGACGGGTATTCGAGTTACACTTTCTTCAGAAAAGAAGAACAAAAAAAAACAACGTTGAAGGAAGATTTATCACAATCTATTTTTATGTCAGCCTTCACATGCTTTTTACCCTGAGTTTGATGCGTTAAAGAACTGTAAGTTGACTAATGTTCTGCAGGGGACTCAGTATCAGTTTTAACGTTTTAAACTTACAGTAATAACGTCTATATACGTATAAGGCAACAGATTAGAATTATAAATCGAACAAAAAAACATTTCTGGACAGAAGAGCGGTGATAACAATCGTGACACATTTCGGGTTTATGCTCCATCCCATTATCAGTTATCATGTTGGACAAAGTATTACAATAATATTACGTATTACAGTAATATTTTTGTTTATACGTCATTACATTATGACTAGTTAATATGCTTTTATATACATTGTTATTAGTGGAAATCCGTTTGGACCAATAACGTAGTATCACACTCACACACGTAACTATATAACGCTAGTTACTCCTCTCAAAATTATTGCGGTTATGTTCCTATACTGTCGTGTTACTAATGACGATTACTCTAAACACTTCGAGATTTGCAGATGTCATTGATATTGCTTGTGATTGTTACTCTAAATAAAGTTTAAAAGTCTCCTTTTGGAAAGTCAATGAACTTTTTTCTTTCACTAAAATTCTGCGCGGTCTCAATCTGGATAACATTTTAAGACAGTTGTCTGACAAAAGATTCTGGTGCTTAGCGCACTCGAAGTGCAATCTCTTCACTGAACATGCTAGTCCTTTCAGCTGTCAGGTCTTTATAATGTGACGGTAAATCCCAAAATCCCAAAGAGAAGGCCAAAAACTGGCAGTAGTTGGTAGTGATTCTCTCTAGCCTATCACTTCAAAATGCAAATTACCTCCGGTTGCACAACCGGAAGTCTGAGGGCTTATAACGCTAAAAGTTGGGTTTCGATATCCACTGTGGGCATAGCGCATGTAACCCATTGTGTATCTTTGTTCTCAACAACAAATAAACCTTTCAAAATTAGAGAAGGCTATCGTAAATAGCTCCCGAGTAACTTTGCATGGTATTCAACAGAAATAAACAGACAAAACAAAATTAAGAAAAAAAAACTCTCAAAGCCTTTTTGTGTACTAGGCAACATTGCTCAAAGATGAACAAGAAAATCTTATCTTCGAATTTTAGTTTTATATTCAACAAAAGACAAAAAAAAATCTAACACATTCAGCAACACGCATGTAGACTTAAAATAACTTGGTAATGTACACATTTGCGCACGCGCCCACATCCACAAGCTTTAGCGAAATATCATCTAATACGGAAAAAAAAATCTGTGGAGTTTTTTTTTGTCAAACAACTATTTTTTAACGGTAAAGAAAAGACTTCGATATCTGTTGAAAATTTACGTTATAAGAAAGATATTGAATCGTTTCAAATAACCTTTGCATTTCATAATAAGAAGTTCAAAGAAATACTTTCTGTGCTCGTATTATATCATCGTGTTAGATAATCCATATTAAGAGCTTCAAATCAGTTTCTTTTTGAAATGTTAACGCTTGCCTTTTAGTAAATCATTGTTTCTGAATGAGTATGAGTATTTTGAGGGAAAATTCATCAAATCTCAGTTGCAGAGCATCTGATTTTGATTATTAATAATAAGTAACCATTGCAAATCCTTCTGTAACTAGAATAAACTGAAATGGAAATACGTTATTATTTTTCTTTCAAGAAGAGTGTTTTCTGAGTTAAGTAATACAGTTCCAGTATTTTCAAATGACGTTTAATATTAGAATAAACGGTGTTTATACAATGCTTCAAGTAAGTGCAATACAGTACTACGACAGACTGTTTCAACAATTTTCGCTATATTTGTTTTATGCCCTATTTTAAGGAACATGATGAGAGAGAGAATATTAATTATCCTTCTTTCAGTATCATATTCACTAGTGTGGGCGGATAAGGCTGTGGCATTGTATAAACACCATTTATTCTGTACTAAACGTCATTTGAAAATACCGGAACTACGGTACTTAACGCAGAAAACATTCTTCTTAAAAAAAAAATAACGTATTTCCATTTCAGTTTATTCAAATAACAGAGGGCTTTGCAATGGTTGCTTACTATTAATAAAAAAAAATCAGTCGCTCTGATGTTCATACAGTGCTTAAAGTAAGTGTAATGCAGTGCTAAGACTCTTTAAACAATTTTCGCTATATTTGTTTTATATCCTATTTTAAGGAACATGATGAGAAAAAAAAATATTTTCTTCATTATCATGCTCACTAGTGTGGGCGGATAAGACTTTAGCATTAAGTATCCTCACTTACTTTATCAGTCACTGTTGCTAAAATCAATTCATGAACAGCTTTTACGAGTAATTACCTCATGAAACTCTGCTTCCCAAAAAACGCTTCTCCCAGTATCTAATACGCAACGGTAGAAAAAGGAGAAGTAATAGCGAAACTTTTTATTTGGTCTTTCACGTGATATATAACTTTATCATAATGACGCTCTTTTAATGAGATCTCTCGAAATAAAACAAAAACATTTAATTTTTACACAGCTTATTTTTTTATTAAACCTTAAAACAGAGATTTAGGGTAAAGAAAATTGTTTTTTTCTACAAAACATTAAATCACTATAAAAATAGTTCAAATAAAATATTTCTAGCTGAATGAATTGTAAAAAAATAACTGAAATAGAAGCAAATCAAGACAAAAAGATAGTAGATTAGATAGGTGGAGAAACCAAACAGGATTTGATTAAAATATTGTTAATTATGTATGTAGAAAAAGCAATACGCTTACCTCTCAATTAAGGAGATAAATATCTAAATGGCTGAAAGGAAAAACACTGCCTAAAATTGCAATGTGGAGATCATTCAACTTGTCTATCTTAAGTTGCGTATTTTTTAACCTCACGCATGGCCTTGTATATTTAAGTCGTTTGGCGTTAAAAAAACAGTAAAATAAGAATATCATTTCCTTCACAATGCACTGTTAGTCATCGTGTTATAATATATCTATATAAGAATAAAAGATCGTGTCTGTGTGTCTGTGACGCCGTAGCTCCAAGAGGAAAGAACCTAGAAACCTGAAATTTTACACCAATACTAAATGCACCTGGGTATTATTACTTATCCACGTGCTTGCGGGAGCGCATTTTTTTGTGAGACAAGCTAGCTAAAAACTACATAGGAAAGAATATGTGGCCGTTATAACACCAAAAGCAAAGAAACTAGAAATCTGAAATTTTGCACCAATACTAAATAGATCCTGAGGGTGTGCACCTAGGTAGTATCATTTATCTTATCTACGAGCGTGTGCGCATGCGCATCTTTTTAATGAAGCAATCTAGCAAAAAACACATGGGAAAGAAGTGGTACCACATACAATAACTTCTAATTTATAGAAAAGCCAGTGCGTTTTGGTAAAATGTGTTCCAACAATGGCTTTCATGTCATGTTCCTTAGTAATAAAAGTATAACCTAATATTGTTGTTAGGAGTTTATGTGTTGGAAGTATAAAATGATATTCATAAACAATAAAACTTGAAAAATATTAGCTGATTTCTTAATTTTGAGTCTCCGTTGATTAAAAAGGTTTCTTTTTTATAAAAACCTTGGTGGTGTAACAGAAAATACCTTAATTCGGAAACGATTTAGGTTTAAAATTAGATCAATATTTTTACTTTCACGATAAATTTTATGCATTTGGCTCTAGCCTAGGAGATCCCACATTATGTCTTTACTTTAGGATTATTTATTAATTTCTTTATATCATACCAACATTCACTATACTTATAAGGTTTCACGGCCCCTTCTACCCCCGTCGCTAAAATCGTACGCATCTTTTTAATGATACAAGCTAGCGAAAAACCATATAGAAAAGAAGTTATTCCTTATATTACAAATAGAAATCACAGACAGACACACTGTTTGATTATAGAAGTATAGCCCGTCAAGAATGACAAGACAAGTACTACCACCCCATAGTATATTCCGCAGTATATCAGTTAGATTAACAACTTTTAATATATAGTGCGTTTTGGTAACAATACGTACCAACAGTGGCTTTTATGTCCGAGTTGGAGACTATGTCCATCTGTTGGATGGTAAATAGGTTTATAATACAAACACTGACATAGTCATCAATAATATATCAACCTAATAAACTAAGCGAAGCTGGGTACTTTCGTTAATATATATATTTCTCATGACTTATTTGAATGTCAGCAATATAACCCTACTTGAATTAAAGTTACGTGTTTTATTCTGCTATAACTAGTACATATCTTCAATAGTTATATTAAGGTAATCTGTCTAAGGAGTTCTGGA
The DNA here is from genome assembly GCF_000517525.1 of Limulus polyphemus. Classification (NCBI taxonomy): domain Eukaryota; kingdom Metazoa; phylum Arthropoda; class Merostomata; order Xiphosura; family Limulidae; genus Limulus; species Limulus polyphemus. The sequence continues at coordinate 199,825 of NW_013666056.1, forward strand.
CATAGGCGTCCTTTATGTGAAACGGATGTATGTAAGTCCTAAACATATATTAATCACCATACTAAATCTTTGAATTAATCACACTTTAAGACGTGACACAAATTTTGCTTTGAATAGGGAAGTTATTTCCTTTGTATATTATTATTTGGAATAATAATTAAGGTATGTAATCTATGTATTTTGGGATACCGCTCTAAGACCCTCGTCTGACTTGAAAATGTGGTATTATGCCATTCTTGCTTCGGTCGTTTTTGGAAACTTTGAGTTCTTAACAATACACAAATCGGTCAGTAAGGAAAGTCATACACACAATGTCGAATATAATTATTGCTTTATTTGTTCATTTGTTATTTATTTCGGTTATTTCCTTGATCATTTTGATATTCTGCTTAATATTTCAGGAACACGCTTTTTTGGTAGCTTTATTTCCTTATGACTCATACCAGTACATCTAAAAGCATCAATAGAAATCCTGCAAACAATAAAATGTTCCATACTTCAAAGATAACAATATTTTATTTAAACATTAACTATCTACTTTGTACTTTAACATAATAGAAACGAGATTATTGTTAACTGCTCTAACCATACTTTGTTGAATAATTAACCAAGATTAAAGAAGCCAGGACTGTTTTAAGAAAACTAAAGGCATTTTGTTTTCTACATCTAAGGTCTGTATCCATGAAATTTCCAAAACCAAACTCATCTGAATATTTTATGGGTTTTGGTGCAATTATTTAGAAATCAAGGAAATTAAAAAAACAAAAAAGTAGTCAGTGTAAGACAAGGCCCGGCATGGCCAGGGGGTTAGGGAGCTCGACTCGCAATTTGAGGGTCGCGGGTTCGAATCCCCGTCACACCAAACATGCTCGCCCTTTCAGCCGTGGGGGCGTTATAATGTGAGGGTCAATCCCACTATTCGTTGGTAAAAGAGTAGCCCAAGAGTTGGCGGTGGGTGGTGATGACTAGCTGCCTTCCCTCTAGTCTTACACTGCTAAATTAGGGACGGCTAGCGCAAATAGCCCTCGTGTAGCTTTGCGCGAAATTCAAATAAAACAAACAAACAAACAAGTATAAGACAAAATTTGCGTTTTGAATGATGTGATGAATTATTGTAATTAACTGAAGGATTAAAGGATATTTTGTAATTAAAGTAAATTAAATGTGTAACAAACAACAAAATTGTTTATGAATACCCACCGAAGTTTGTTCCGTTTCAATCCGCACGTCAACTGCTTATGGGTGGCAAACACCCAAATACGTTTTGAAGTAAACCTTAAGATGCATGAGAACGTTCAGTATGTGGAACACACACGTTCCACTCACTTCAAATACTATAATACTACTAGTATAGCTTTTCTTGTTGCCCACAACTTAAAAGCCCCTCCACTGGCACAGCGGTGTGTCTGCGGACTTAAAACGCTAGAATCCGGGTTTCGATACCCGTGATGGGCAGAGCACAGATAGCTCATTGTGTAGCTTTGTGCTTAATTACAAACGAAAAAAAAACAATAAGACGATTCTATCATTAAAACGTTTCTTACAGCTACTGAACCTGAAAATAAATCTGATCAGTCCTTACAGCCTTATTCTTCTCTCTGATGTGACTGAGCTCAACATCGCGTATTATCTTACATTCTTATCTTTTGTCTTGTTTGGTTTTAGTTTTATATTTTCTATGGAGTTTCTACAGTTTTTTTTGTTGTTTAGCGTTTACATTATTAAAACTACTAAATAAATTTTCTATTAAAACACATCGTGGGCTATCTACACTTTGCCCACTGTGGGAAATCGAACGCCTAATTTTTTTAGACTTTTAAGTCTCGCCGGGAACACTTTTAAAGTACTTTAAATTCTAATTAACTTTTAAAATAAACAGTTTCATTTTTTTACGTGTTCGTTCTAAACATTATTACGTCATTAAACTTCCGGTTCGTGATTAATATTAAACTCTTTAAAATACAATATTTTGTGCTAAACCGTAAAATAGATAGAGCCCCTACAGGAAGAGGTGGGATTATCCAATCTTCTTAAATTATTTTTGTTGTTATTCGATTCTTTAGTTTAATGTGAGTTAAACTTGAATTTAACAGGAACCTTAATGTTATAGTTTGAAATAAAAAGTAAACTGTTTGTTTTTAATTTCGCGCAAAGCCACACGTTAGTCATCCCAATTTAGCAGTGAAATGACTAGAAGGAAGGCAGCTAGTCATCACCACCCACCCCAACATTTGGGCTACTCTTTTACCAATGAATATTGGGATCGACCGTCACATTATAACACCCCACGATTGAAAAGGCGAGCATGTTCGGTAGGACGGGGTTCGAACCTGCGACCTTAAGATTGCGAGAAGGGCGCCCTACCTACCTGGCCATGCCAGGCCATCCTCCGGTGAGAAAGGAGTTCTATAGAAGTTGAGAAATAGTGAATTAAATAGGTGGAAGATGTAAGCCTAAAAAAAAATTATAACTAAATAAATCTATTTGCTACATTATTATTATTTGTTCTTATTGGATTTTGAATACCGTACCAAACCAGCTGAAACTAAGTTCGAGTTAGGTCGATGAATAGGAGCTTTGTGAATTCATTGAGATGTGGGTTAAATGTGCTGAGGACGCATTCATCTATTTGTACTATTTCAAGTCCTCAAACGTTCCATTGATCCACCAATAGACACTGAGCAAAATATTTTTCCAGTTAAGTATGTTTGTTTTTTTTCAAAATTTTGGACAAAGCTACAAAAGGATCATCTGTGAATAGCTGTTCATAATTTTAAACTGACAGACCAGAGGGAAAGCAGTTAATTAAAAGCACCAGCCGCCAACTTTAGGCTACTCTCAACTAATTAAATAGTGTAATTTGAATATCACTCTTACAGCGTATCCACGGTCCCAAAGTGCAGAGTACGTTTATCAGATAAAGAGCTTCTAACCATGAATCCTTGAGCTACTCCCGATTCGTTTCAACTAAGATTTTGAATGTTATTGCCCAGCTGGCCTGATGCGTTCTGAAAGCCCCCCCCCCCCCAAGTAGCACAGCGATATGTCTGCGGACTTACAGCACTAGAATCCGGGTTTCGATACCCGTGGTGAGAGGAGCACAGATAGCCCATTGTGTTGCTTTCTGTTTAACTTCACACAAACAAACAAAAAAAACAACACAATTTTAGAAATCAATTAATTATTACCAATACTAATATAGTTGTATGTATTACAGCGTGTCTTTATTTACTCTTTGGAGTAATCTGAACTCGATTACTTTCCAGAGACATTTCTATTGTTAACCCAGATTATGGCTGGTGAATCGATCCCTAGCTGAAAACATGAATAAACATATTGGCATCTTTAATGTTGGACATTGGAACATACCCTCTTCTGAGAATTAAAACTGAAATGGGGCAAGTGATTTTTTTCAATAATACTTTCAACTTAAAAAAGAATTGTTATTTGGAGGTTGTTTTAAAACTAATTATCCTTATATATCCGAAAATGTTCAAACATTGCACTTTACAAGGAAAAACTACATATGCTCTTGTAAACCATAACAATACGATCAACGTTTTAACCCTTGACTGCGCTTTAAACACACGCGAAATTTTTGCGAGCCTGTATATAGCACACTCGCATTCTACTGCCGGAGGCGAACCGTGCCCTATACGGCGAATCAGCAGTCAATGGGTTAAAAAACTACACGTTTCACACATTCCTGACCCTTTAACAACGCTTTCAGATGTGGATTTGGGATGGAAAAAGTCTCCAAACAATAAACTAAGCTAATCAGGAGTAACACCTTTACCTGCAACGCAAATTTCAGGTAATGGTTACAAACTTTTCATTAAAAAAAAGCCGTTGCATCGAAGTTGGAAATATATCCTGGTTCTATGAGTGAATTAATAAAGAAAGATTTGAATATTACACAGACATGTATTCACTCCTAGAAATCATGGTTGTTTCCATGAGAAAGATGCCCGAATAAATTGAAACTCTCGACTTTCAATCCTGGTAATCATGGTTATTTCCATGAGAACGATGGCCGAATAAATTGAAACTCTCGACTTTCAATCCTGGTAATCATGGTTGTTTCCATTAGAAAGATGGCCGAATAAATTGAAACTTTCAACTTTCAATCCTGGTAATCATGGTTGTTTCCATTAGAAAGATGGCCAAATAAATTGAAACTTTCAACTTTCAATCCTGGAAATCATGGTTGTTTCCATGAGAAAGATAACCGAATAAATTGAAACTTTCAACTTTCAATCCTGGTAATCATGGTTGTTTCCATGAGAAAGATAACCGAATAAATCGAAACTTTCGACTTTCAATCCTGGTAATCATGGTTGTTTCCACGAGAAAGATGGCCGAATAAATTGAAACTTCCAATTTGAAAGTCCCATTGAACTTTTGTGCCTTTAGTTTACATTGGAAAGATTGTCAAGAGTTGTCCAAAACTGACCTCGTCGTTCTCCACAGTATCTTGTAAAAATGAACTTGTAAAGTCCGATATGGCTACATAATCATGATCATCAAACTGACCATGATCTATGAAAAAATAAAAATTTCCAAGGTTAGTGCGGAACCTGACATAGTTATTGACCCTGGCTAAAGTTTTGTGCATTTATTTTTATTACCGTATGTAAAGTATTTTTTACTGTAATCATTTTAGAATTCCTCTATAATATTATTATATTATAATATTTATGCTTTGTGAAAAATAAAAAAATGGTTTAGCAGGATATGAGACTGAAATACTGTACTGATATTGCAAATTGTAAACATTACATAACTTTCAGTTAAACTTCCTTTTTACCCTAACCATAAAAAATTTCCTATTCGTACAATTCTATATAACACGTATAATTTTTTTTTAAGTTGAAATTCTTGTTCATATCCGGTTAAGCAATTATTACATCGAACTAATGTAGTTGAGAGGTGTCTGTCATGGTATTTCATTGAAACAGCTTGGTTTGTTTTGAATTGCGAGCAAAGCTACTGGAGGAGAGCTATCTGCGCTAACCATCCATAATTTAGCAATGATAGACTAGAGGGAAGGCAGCTAGTCAACACTACCCACCGCCAACTTTGGGGCTACGCTTTTACTAACCGTCACATTATAACGCCCCCCATGACTGAAAGGGCGAACGTGTTCGGTAACAGGGATTCGAACCCTTGCCCCGCAGATTGCGAATCGACCACACTAACTACTAGGTCATGCCAGGCTCCTCATTGAAACGGACAGTTAACTTTGATATATTAAACAACAATTTTATTTTATGATGATGTTGTTCAAGTCCGGCTAAGCAACTATTACATCATTTGAGTGGTGTCTCTCACGGTATTTCATTGAAACAAATAACTAAACATTAAACAACAACTAGTCTTTGGAAGTAAAACTATTTGGTGAAAAACGTTTGAATTAATATTGAAACAATGTTACTAGTCACAGGTTGATGTTGTTTTTAACACAAAGCTTATCAACGTTCTGTCGGCTTCGAGGAACTGAACACCAGATGTTAACGTTGTTAAGTTCTTAAACTTACTGTTCACCCACCGGAGGACGTGATACGTTGTAACTTGTGTAATATTGGTGATACTGTAGAATTCGATCGTGTGATTTTCTGAGGAGAATTCTTTTCTAATCCTCTTAACAGAATTTTTTGTCTAGTCCCTCTTTATACTGTACCGACTACTGATGATTACATTCTACACATCGCTCTCCCTTGTTTTGTGGCAGTGTTGGTGCTTACTAGCGTTCATGAGCGTCGTCAATTTCACTTCTCTAGTGAAAAACGTGTTAGTTCGTGCAGCCATGGCGGGAATAATCTCTTCTTTTTTTTTGGATGGGAAACCTTTAATTTCTAAGCTCAAAAACTGTTGCACATTTACAAGGAGTTTTTACCCTAAGTTTTTTTACCCAAGATATCTCTCACCCAGGTTTAATATTTAAGACCTTTAATTTAACAAAAGGTCGCAATTTATATAGAGATAACTTTTGTCACAATCATTAGGAATATAAAAAAAACCTTCTTTTGTAAAATAAAAATAAAACCTATTACGTTAGCCAGTGCTTCAATTTCCCCATGTTTGTGGTAAGTTTTATACCCAATCACAGAGTTTGTAATTCAAGAATGGAAAAAAAAACTACTCGGGAAAGATAGTCCAATAAAACAGTGAATTGCTCAATCAAAGGAAAAATAAAATTAGAACATTCGAAGTTCTCTCACTACCATTGGTTTATGTAAGCCTTAGAAAGAAGAAGAAGGACACCATTTTTTTTTTCTGGATCAGGAAACTGAAAACAAAGTTTTGGATACGAAGAGCCATTGTAAAAGATCACGGGTTAAACTTAACAATCATAATCACAGCCTTTCCTGGTTCCAGAAAAAGGAAGAAACATTAGTGTAAACACAACACAATGTGGTCATGATGGGATTGGGAACACGTGCTTTCAAAATGGCCGAGAGAGAGAGGTTGAACTATCAAGACAACTGACTGATATATGGTATGATTTGTGCTATGTTCACTATGTTTATACATTTGTTTGGATATTCGCTAAAGCTACTCAAGAGCTATCTACAATAGTCGTTCACAGTTGTGAACTGATAGATCAGAGTCGACTGCTAGTCAATAGCACCTACTGATAGAATAGTGGGGTTTTACTGTTACACTCATAACGCATCCACAGCTCCAAGGTGTAGAGAGCGAGTATTTATTATTATTATTTTTTAAACGGGACGCGAACGATGGGCCAGTTGATCGAAACACTAATTTTTGGGCTACACTTAGCCTAATTATACGTATATCATTGGTGACGTCAAATTGGGCTCGCTTTCCAAATTCACAATTCCAGATCAACGAAAACAAGATTAGAATACATTTGTATAAACAAAAGTGTACAGTAAGACTTCCTTCCGCGCCTTAAATAACCCTATACCATACTTATGAATTTGTTATATGAAAGACAAGGCCTTTAAAATGCCTTTTTTTTCAGTGCATCTGAGCAGAGACTCAATCAGAGAAGCATGCTGTGATTCGAATTTTTAATAATTGAGAAATAGGAAAGAGGATATGACACACTTCAAAGTTAATGTATAAACACTATTTTTCTTTCCGATATTTAAAAAAAAAATGTCGTCGTAAATCCGCTGTTCCAATTTCATATGTAGTTTAAATAATGAAAGATTTATTTTTAACACAACTGCTCGCACTTAATATACAGGATGATAATAATAATAAAATTGGTTTAAATACAAAATTTCCGTGATAGCTAGGAGAACAAAACTGCATGAGAGTCACATTTGGAAGCGTACGTTTTATTCAGTAAACATTGAACAGATTATACTACAAACTGATGTTACTTTTGTTTTATTTTTTGTTTTTCTCCTTGGTGATTTGAATAAAATATTTGTCACAGTACAGGATATTGTGAGAAGTAATGAATGCTGCCCAGATGGTGCTTGTAGTAGCTTAACTTGAGGATAGGTTTAATATGCAGATTGAGAATGACGGAAAACATACCGAATACCTACTGTAACATTTCCAAATTTTCCTGAAAAATTACCATCATTTCTCATAAACGAGCTTTATGATTGTTAAAAATAGCCATCATTTGTCATGAATGAGCTCTATGATTGTTAAAAATAACATCATTTGGCATGAATGAACTCTATGATTGTTAAAAATAACCATCATTTGTCATGAATGAGCTCTATGATTGTTAAAAATAGCCATCACTAAGACAGAAGAACCCTATGACTATTAGCTTTTCGTTTGTTTTGGATTTGGTATGTTGATTTTGTTTGTTGTGAAGCGCTAAACTATGTAATGGGCTATAATTTCAGTTTTTTAAGGAACAATAATTTCCAATACAGATTTCCTTTCTAATCACACTGTACAATGGAAATTAATAATTCCAATGAGATACGCGTATTTATATTACCTTCCAAAACAGAGATAAAACTAACTTTATCATTTAAGAATCGAATTGATATTGATTGTTATAACAGGCGTACAATGACGTTTAAACATGATGTTAATAAACATTTATTAATCTTATAAACTAGAGCAAAATCGTATTTGTAGCAATCTGGAAATCTGGATAGATTAAAATTCGGGGTTCGAACAAACAAACAAATAAAATCTATATCAGTAATTCTTAAGATACGGAATGCCTTAACGGGCGAAACATAGCACATACGAAAGTAGTGCCGTGTCAACTAAAGCTTTCGAAACCATAGGAATGTGACTAAACTCCACATTCTTAGTAAGCCTAGTATGTGTTTCCAGTTACAAGGATTCGACGATAGTCATGAAGTCACTACTGTAACGTGTCTCACTGTAACCAGACATGGACCGGTTGAGAAGTTAGTGTTTGAAACCAGCAGGTAAATAATGTAATGTTTCATTACTAATTTAAAGAAAAATAAGTCGTTGGCACCAATAATTGTTTATCAGACATAAATGGATGAATCGTCCTAACCAGAATGCTTATTTTTAATGCATTGTGTTCCACTATCATAACTTTTTTTTTGTATCCACGATTAATGGGGAAAGAAGAGTCATCACGTGGATTCAGTTGCCATGATCTAGGACTAACGTTAAAAATATATATGTATGAGAAACCTACACATCACAAGTGAACAGCCAAGATATGTACTTAATGTCGAAGTAAACTGGCTAAAGTGAAATCACCCCAAGGTCACAGAAACGCATTCTGTTCCTCACAGCTCTGTTTTGACAAGGTTACTGTTCTAGTCTAAGAACATTTAGTCTCAAGTGTAGTCCTTTTTGCAAATATTTGTCTTCGAAACATCCATAAACAAGACCAACGCTTCGCTTAAGCGGATTAGATCATTAGAGTTGAGCCTGGTAAGAAATATAAAGTGTATGTTTTCCTATATGTGTGTAGTGTGGTTAAACCTAACGTTAGCATGAATGTGAAGGGTGTGTCGTATTTTGAGAATAAAATCTAGAAATGTCTGAACTATGTCTAAGTATCTAATCAAAAACAGCATAGCCATAAAAAAAAGGTGTGGCAAAAACATGCGGCAGAAAGGTGTGAACTCAAAGTTTGTGGCCAAATTTAGAAAATATTGGCAATTAAAATTTTATGCAAACTTTTGTTACTAAGCATTGAAAATTTTACATTTTTATATTTGATACTCAGATATAATTTTGAATGTTTTTTTTTCAATACTTCAGTAACTTGGGGTTCATTTGCTTTATTTTTGTCCTCACCTTTTCCAGCCAAGTTGTTTTTCGATAGATATTATGTTCCTTGTATAGTTTTATATAGTAGATAACGTGATATTATGTCAAAAACGAAGGCGATCACGCATCGGAAAGTATTTTTTATAAGTTTGAAGTGTGATGCAAAGTAGTACGCAAAAATCGTGCAAATATTGGTTTGGGGTTCATAACTTCCGGATTTCGCTCCAAGTTTTATAAAATTAAAAACGGTTCACTTTTAAGAATATCCTAATGTGTAGTAGAAATTTCAGCACAGTCGAATTAGCTAATTTGTCTCCAGGCGAGCGCAAAAATGTAAGAGATTTTAGCGTAATTTTGGCTTATTTTTGCCCATAGACCCAAGAATACTTTAGCTATTAAAATTAAATTTCCTGTCAAGCTAAGGAAACATATACGCCAGCTATGTACCAAATTTGAAAGAAATCGATTTAAGGGAAGTTTTTTTTTTTTCATTAGTGCGAAAAAGAAGAATTTCAGGCTAAGTTTGGCCTTCTGTAAAACGATAAGGGTTAAAGGATTTTTTTAAAATTTGGTAAATAAGATAAGGAGGTTTGGGAGATTCAGTTTGGCCTGCTGTAAACTCTCTGCCCACTAAATAATCTGCTTGCGTCGTACGACAAATGATCAAAACACACGGTAGAGTGTCGTGCGGACAAAATTTAGCAAAGGAAACCGTACGACACCCACTGTATTATTAACAGAAATGAAAATTTTGCGTTTTCAACCAAACTTATTATCTATCGCCTTCCCCTTTAATCAAAACTTAATTTTTTGTTCATCTAATCTCCCAAACCTTCTTACCTTACTTACCAAATTTGAAAGAAATCGCTTTAACCTTTGTCGGAAAACCTAACGAAAAAGCTCGTGAAAAAATTAACGACGCACAACTCCTTACATGTTTAGATGAGGGCTTGGTGAATATTTTACATAAACCAGTGTGACTCGATCGTAAATGACGTTCCAGTGCTGTTTCGAGAAAATATCATTTCCCCCCTTCTAAGTGTTATTCAGAAGTCTTAAAACATTATTCTAATGTTCCACCTCGTTACAGTGAAAAATGTGATTAGCACATAAATATTAAACCTTTATCAAAAAGCGAATTCTTGGTAGAATCAGAAGACTTTAACGTCACTACAAAATTAAACCCCCCCTTTTTCTTTTTTTTACTGTGATGTTGCACTGAGTGATTTTCTTTAATGTTCACTTCCAACAAACTAAACTTTCGTTGAAATTCCAATTTAATTTCCTTCCTTCACTTCCAATATTGCTTCTTCTTTATAACATTGGTTGCACTGTTATTTTTCGACTAACACAATTTTCTAATTAAAATTCTTAATTTATTAGACAAGGAGTAACTCAAAGTGACAAAATAATAATAATAAAACATCAATATTTAAAATTATGCAATATTATATGTAGATCGATCACTATTCAATAGGGTTTTAACTGTCGGAAAATAATAACAACAATTTACAATAGCACTTCATAATACGAATTATATTAAACGTTCTAATGTTTTGAAATCAACATTTAAGGAGTTGTATTATTGATGGTTCGAATAAGCATTTTTTTAGTCATGAAGGCGATTAGTATTAACTAAAGTATATTTGCGTTAAATATGAGTAGTTTTATTTGTTTTTATTGTATTTTGCCCAAAGCAATCTGAGGAATATTTGCGCTAGCCGTCTTTAATTTAGAGGTGATAGACTATAGGGAAGGCAGCTATTGGGTTACACTTTACAAACGAGTACTGAGATTGACTGCCACATTATAACGCCCCTACAGCTAAAAAGACAACATGTTGTCACGGGTTTCGAGCCTGCGGTCTGCAGATTGGGAGTCGACTTAACTATCAGGCTATGCTATGTCAGATAAGAACAGTATAAAGGAAAATTTTGTCGCTAAATTTCTTTGAATGGTTTAGCTCTAGTATAATGAAAAGCCTTTATATTTTAAATTTGATTGTTCTATAGTTAACATGTAAAAGTTAAAACTCGAAATATAACGTGAATGTAGTCTACAGCTCTTAGAAACAATTACTGAGCCAAAAAACTTAACATGGTTTAGTTTATTACTAGTCTTATTGTAATGTATTATTGTACATACTAACTTCTCTGTTCTACCACCAGGGAGTTTTACACTAAATATATTGTTGTTATTGTACATTATTGATTTAGCGGAATGGGCTATCTGCGCTATGTGCACCAAGCGGAATCGAACCCCGGATTTAAGCAATTCAAGACGGTTAACTAACGCTGATTCACTGAGGGACCAAACGACCGATATAACCAAATTTAACAGAAAAAATTACCCAGCCGGCCTGATAATCTGGAATTGAAACACTTCGTTGTCAGCAGCATACAACAAATAAGGTTAGGTTTCAATGGTGTTATACATTCTTTTTACAGCAAATTTCTACTAAGGAAGTAAATTACTTTAAGTGTTGAAACAACAGATAATTTGGATTGAAGCTGATACCTCCTCATTACTTCGAACATTTAATAGTTTTCACACTTTTCAACGTATTATTTTAACTTTGTGAGGAGAGGATCCGTAAACGGGATGGCTATTTAGAAAAAAAATACACTTAAATTAATTTCATTTCATAAAATAATCTAAGCCTAAAATAAATGCTTATTCATTCCATTGAAAGAAGACAATGTTATAATAATAATGAATGTTTATTTAAGATCTATGTTTAAGGAAGGAATACATGTATCGTGCCTTTCTTTAAAATTATCATAGACTAGAATAGAGAAAAACGAATTGGTTAATGTTATACAGTGGAGGCTGGATACAATAAATAAATATGAAAAAAACAAAAACTAAAGCTTTAGCTTCACTATAATCATCTTATAGCTTCTGGAAAAAGTTGTGTTGTTTTTCTTCTAGCCAGCAGTAAAAAATAAGAAAATACTGGCCTCATGTTTTTTTCTGGACACAAGTTACGATCTTCAGAATTACCTCAAACGTTCACCTTTGAAATTATACACCAGAACGATTTATCTATTTATTTTTTACGTCTCGGTCTTTTGGAACACAGGCACTTCAGAGTTTACAATCGAAGCAGAAATATCACGAGCACAGTACAGTTACTTAAATTTGACATGATTCGTGAGACCATAGCCCCTATATTCTCCACTTTGTCAAACGGAAGACATTACGCTTCCCCATCCGGATGGATCACACATATCCAACTACAAAACAAAAAGAAATCGAATACAATATCACACAATTTTCATTTAGCACACTAAAAAATAAACTAAGAATAAAATGACCTTACAGTTTGACTTGGAGAGAGAGTAAGCTGAATTTTGAGGATTAAAATCCAACTTCAGACTGGTAATTACAAGATCCTGAACCCTACTTGCTATATTAAAGTACCCACTGACTAGTGTTGAGTTATGCTTGATATATGTGTTGGTCTTGTTTGGGTTGGTATTTTATTTCAATAAATAGACATTTATTAAGAAAATATTTACACTTACTTGCACAGCATAGGAATGAAACTTTGACCCGACAACTGACCGTTTACTTTAGTGAACTATATCCTTAATTAATTTACGTCTAAAATAGGTTTTAGAATACATTTAACTTATACTTATATACCCTGCCTAAGAGTTTAATTGCTCCTTTGGCTACCAATACAGATTTTGTTTTTCTTGTGCAAGGTGAGACAATTATCGCTGGTTTCTTTTGAGCTGTAAAATGCACAAATTGAGGGTTGGAAATGAGGGTTGTTATCTTATATTTGGCAAAAACTTTATTCAGTTCCATACTTTACTTTATTTAACTATATCAAAAAGGAAAGCTTTGAGTAAATTAATCTAAAGAACTGGCACAAAACTGTTGAAATACACGTGTATGATGATGATGATGATGTGCCGTGAAATGTAAAAAAATAGCAGTTGTGAATCATGTTTCTGTTGTGAATCATGTTCCTGTTGTGAATCATGTTCCTGTTCCCACTTTTGCTTGTATGGTATAGGAAGTATTTAAAGAAACCTGCCATCATTAAAGATTCGCGAAACGTAACGCATATTATTCAAAACAACATTATAGCTATCTTCAGCGCCTATTTTCAAAACCAATAAAAGCAGATGACTTCAGCTAAAAAAGTCAGCAGATATTTGAAAACATTTAGTAAACCTCTACTTCTTCACATCCTTAAGCCTGTCACTGTTAAAAGCAAACCAGGCCCTATATTTATATATCAATTTAGCTCTTCCATTATCATAACACGTGAGACTGAGAGTTGACTTACTGGGTAGTCTAAGTTTCGGTTTCCTCCTTTGAAAATTGGTTTGATATTATGTGTTGATGGATCTTCCATTTGAAGCCCATAATATTGAGTAAGTTCTCTTCTTCGAGGTAGTTTTCCATTCCCTGTGTTTTTAAATCATATAAAAAAAATATAATGAAAACATTTTATGTTTTAATGATGCATGACTACTATATTTTAATACATTATAGTTTTAGGATCAACTTATTAGTATCAAAATTATATACCTGTTTAAATAATTTGAAAACTGGGAGGAGCATCAAATACATTTTAATTATTAGTCTAAAATATGTAATTAATTCTGAGGAACATCGTGATATATCCAATACTATAAAAGTTTCTAGCTTGTCGTACATGACTTATTTACTGAGGTTAATCGTACTTTATAAGAGTGTGACCTTCGACCTATTTCTTCGACCATCGATCGTGCTCAGTGTAAGTCTTTATTGTTACTATAAACTTCTGAAAATGACAGCAAGGACAATATTAGACCAAACACTTTGATAAGGTATCCTTAAACTTTCCTACTGTAGTTGGGTGTAACATCCAAGACAAAAGCTTATTCGAGCTGTATCAGGGACTTTACAAGTACGTGTCCAAGTGTAGTGAACCTTCAGCCTTATTTCCCATGAAAACCGTTCGAGACTTGTGATAATTTGGATTTATCACATCCACATATTTGTTTACCATTTCGTTAACGGTATCAAATGATATGTCCAGCTTTATCGTTTATTTTCTTTTTATGGGAGAGGCGTGAATACTATTTTGTAACCATAACCTTCACTTTGCGAATAAGATCATTGCTGTCCTTATTTACTTTCATGTAAAACACTGAAGACTCCCTATTGGCTTTACATCGCTTAACGTTGCGCCTTAAGTCGATGAGAGCTGTGCCAGACACCTTCATCCATAAGTCTACTCGTGGTGGAATTGCATATTGAATGGTCGATAATGTAGTGAACGTATTTCAGCACCAGCTCTGTTAAAACCATTACTTAAAAGTTTTGACGCTGCTCTTACCTACAGATAGTTCGGTAGGAGTGGATAGCTCATCTGGCTTGGGTTTACTGGAAAAATTAGGGTCGATGCTATGCTGTAAAGGTGTGTGCCTGGTGAAAGAAGATAACGAATGTCATTATATTTAAAAGATAGCAAAATATGACACTCAAAAACAGACCAAATTCACAACTTTTAAGATATGATTGCATAGAAATTTTATTTTAAAAGTGATCTTAATAAGATAAAGCAAATAAATGATGACATTTGAACCTCAAAATATCTAAGAATGTTTATCAATACACGAAAAATATGTCGAGGTCCAAACTTGAATAAAAAACAGAAAGAAAAAAAATTTTTGATCATACGATGATATTAATTCGAAATAACTAACAGCTTGAAAAATAATTCACAGTAAGGCGTTGTCATTCTCAATTAGTCTTGTAATTGTTCTTCTTAAAAGCTCCATTCTCTCACTTACTTTTTTTCCATTTCTATTATAGAAATGCACCATATAAATTCAGTTAAGTATTGTTAGACACGAAGAAGATTTTACTTGTTTCAAGTGGCCGGCATCAAGTTTTGGTGCCGAATGACACAGGGAGATAAATAGAACCCTGTACGCCGTCGTATCGGAGACAGCCTTCTTTCGTGGTTCACTTAACTTCAATTGATTTTCACTTGTTCTCAGAACCAAGCTTACTGTCCAGAATAGCCACGCTGTCGACTGTCATAGTCAGGCTTTTGTCTACTGTTTTATGAGCTGTTAAATTGTCTCTAAACTATGATATATTGTAGAGTTCACCGAAATTGTAAATGTAAACCCTGTAACAACATTTTATAAAAACCTATATGTTGTGTTCATAAAATGTAATTCACTTTTAAGTACAAAATGAATGAAATAAAAATGCTATCTAGCTTGTCAGGAAATTTATTGTTAACAAACTTAGCTGTTGAAAAACTTTATCTAATATTTTTTTTTTTTTTTACAAAATACACACAAAAATGCGTGTTACATTTATACTGTGTTTCATCATAAGACTTGTTTTGGAGTAAAATATAAAAGACGTTCGATAATGCTGCAATTCTAAGTAATCTTTTTACACATCTGTAAAAACCATTAGAGGTCATTTTTATTCTTAATTGTTCAGCAATGAATTGATCCACAATGAATTAACTACGATAGATCTGAAAATTTTGATTTCGCCAGGTATAATTATGAGAAAACAGACAACAAAAGTCTTTGTTCCAAGTTTATTCAATCCAATCAATGGCTTATAGCTTAACACATTGTGTTCCAGAAAAAAAAAAACGGTTTATAAAATAATGTCAATAGTTTGTATGAATAGTTGATTAGTTTGGAATGAAACAAGTAGGAACGGATAACTGATATCCATATTCCGATTTCTCCAGTTTAAAAAAAAATGTTAATAATCCACATGTTAAATAGCTGAGTCTATGAAACTGGAAAACAAAGATCTTAAAAGGCAGTGGCAAGTCCTATCGAGAACAATATGTGAAACTGGAAAACAAAGATCTTAAAAGACAGTGGCAAGTCCTATCGAGAACAATATGTGAAACTGGAAAACAAAGATCTTAAAAGACAGTGGCAAGTCCTATCGAGAACAATTTGTGAAACTGGAAAACAAAGATCTTTAAAAACAGTGGCAAGTCATATCGAGAACAATATGTGAAACTGGAAAACAAAGATCTTAAAAGACAGTGGCAAGTCATATCGAGAACAATTTGTGAAACTGGAAAACAAAGATCTTAAAAGACAGTGGCAAGTCATATCGAGAACAATGTGTGAAACTGGAAACAAAGATCTTAAAAGACAGTGGCAAGTCCTATCGAGAACAATTTGTGAAACTGGAAAACAAAGATCTTAAAAGACAGTGGCAAGTCCTATCGAGAACAATTTGTGAAGCTGGAAAACAAAGATCTTAAAAGGCAGTGGCAAGTCCTATCGAGAACAATATTTGAAACTGGAAAACAAAGATCTTAAAAGGCAGTGGCAAGTCCTATCGAGAACAATTTGTGAAACTGGGAAACAAAGATCTTAAAAGACAGTGGCAAGTCATATCGAGAACAATATGTGAAACTGGAAAACAAAGATCTTAAAAGACAGTGGCAAGTCACATCGAGAACAATGACCTGATCACTTAGAATTACTTTTCTTTTGTTTAGTTTAGAACTTCGGTTTTATTTCTAGCCGAAATATCCTAGTCCGATCCCTGTGTTACTTATGGATTACTTTTGCTATTTGTTGAATTTTCGTGTAAAGCTATTCGAGGGCTATATGCGTTAGTCCTCCATAATTCTGAAGTGATAGACTAGAGGGAAGGCATCGAGTCAACACCAAACACCACTCACCGCCAACTCTTGAGCTACTCTAATCAAATAATAGGATTTGACCGTCATTCAACCTACCCTCGGCCCCAAAGTGCGCAGCGAGATTTTTTTTTTGGGGGGGGGACTATAAAGGGACAAAATCCATGAAACAGTGGGCTGCATTCGGCTTCTGTTGATGGTTGTTGGTTTCTTAGTAACCCAGGATTTTTGCGTTGTACGGCTCTGACTCACGGATGGGCCCATACTTATTGAATCTTAGCCAAAACACCATGACAGGATGGAACTTAGCTAATGAATTAATGCAGTTTACTCTGTCTTCTCCGAGGACTGAATAGCCCACTGTGTAGCTTTATGTCTAACTACAAACAAACAAACCATATTTAATTTTAATTGTACTGTTGAATTGTATTGTGTTAAGGTATTTAAAATATTATCTTGCATTTTTTAACTGGTTTATCTAAAGATACTACGCAAAATACTATTCGGGTTAAATGAAGCCAAATTTATCTTATTATATTGTTACTTGAATATCGAAACTCAATGTAAAATTAATTGCACATTTTATTGATTCAAAAAGAATTTAACATTTTAAGAATCAAAGGTGTGTTTTTTTTTAACTTTTGAAGTACTTTATTAATAAGTGTATTATCAGATCAATTCCCCATTATTATTTAGTAATAATTTTATTATATTTATCCATTAAATGATCAGCATGGTTATAACTTAAAAACAGAATAAAAGTAATTACGTCGGCTTTTTCATATTCAGAGCATCTTGGTTTGAATAAGGACATAAAAAACTGACAAACTTAGTAAACATGCCTAGCCTCAAGTAAAACTTGTTTTTAAGCTACTGGTTAGATTGGGAACGTTTCCTTTTTTTGACCTAGAAGTATTCCCATGATATTTAAAGCGAATTAAAAAGCCCTCTTTTTGCCAACAGGGATATTTTGGCTCAATCACGAGATATCTCTTGGCTTTTATCCAGGAAGATATCAGTATAAAAAAACGTCTGCACTAAAGAACTGTGACCAATAACAAGTGTTTACATTTATCAGATCATCTGTGAAGCAAGACGTTAGTGTGTTTGTTTTCTTATCACTGAACACATTCCAATATTAAACTAGCATTTTTGTTTCTTAATTTGCAAGTCTCTTTGAACTCGAGGGTTCACGGGTCGCATCCCGTTGCCGAAAAAAAAAAAACCTCTTCGCTCTTGGGAGCTGTATGTGAGCTATAGAAGTGACAGTTATTCATTTATACAAGAATCCAACATTTCAAAACTGTGAACGGCTATAACCAACTAGCCCTTGTTTAGCTTTGGGCGTAAAATACATACAACGACAAGAAAGTCTGTTTGTAAATGATAAACTATAAAATCTGTTTCAACGGAATTAAATCATGTAACAGTGGTTTTAAGTTAATTTGTAAAATAGTTTGTAATACACTCATCTTAATACAAAATAAGAGAAAAATTCATTAACATTGTGGTTGCCATAGAGTTATAAGGAAACGAATCAGCTTGAAATGATCTGGTACTATTTTGGACGGATATACATTACATCTTTGCATGTTAAAATGCTATTAATGTAATGAAATGGAAATTAATGTATACTGGTCATGAATTTTTGCTAATTTAGTTTCAAAACATACACCTGCATATTTCACCTTGTATTTACGTTCGTTAACGTTTCGTACTGATACGATTTTTTAAACCAGTGCTTCTCAACTGGGTGAGTGGTTCACACAAGGGTTATTGAGTTCAGAATCAGTGTGAATGAGAATGGTGAGGTGAATGAGTATTATCAATTATACAACAAATTGAAGAACAAAAAGTCATTAGTTATTATTTATTATAGGTGTAGTTTGATAAATACATTTATTTTATGTTGTATTTGTTCTAGGTGTAGTTTGATAAATACATTTATTTTATGTTGTATTTGTTCTAGGTGTAGTTTGATAAATACATTTATTTTATGTTGTATTTGTTCTAGGTGTAGTTTGATAAATACATTTATTTTATGTTGTATTTGTTCTAGGTGTAGTTTGATAAATACATTTATTTTATATTGTATTTGTTCTAGGTGTAGTTTGATAAATACATTTATTTTATGTTGTATTTGTTCTAGGTGTAGTTTGATAAATACATTTATTTTATATTGTATTTGTTCTAGGTGTAGTTTGATAAATACATTTATTTTATATTGTATTTGTTCTAAGTGTAGTTTGATAAATACATTTATTTTATGTTGTATTTGTTCTAGGTGTAGTTTGATAAATACATTTATTTTATGTTGTATTTATTCTAGGTGTAGTTTGATCTATATTTAAGTCATAATATAGAATTTTACATTTTAATTTAGTACTTCTTTGTTTTTTCGGTCAGGGGTGAGTGAACTGGTGTGAAAGACTTATAGGAGTGAATAATATTGGAAAAGGTTGAGAAACACTGTATGAAACAAACGAAAATTTACTTGTTGAGCGTTTAAACTCTTTTTTTTTTCAGCTGTACGTAGTGTGATTAACATTTGTCAGTTTCTCGTAGCTGATATCAGTTCTGAGGTTAATATTTTTCAGTTGTACGTAGCTAATATCAGTAGTGTGATTAGCATTTGTCTAGTTTCTCGTAGCTGATATCAGTTCTGAGGTTAATACTTTTCAGT